>NW_012121376.1:3557157-3666698 GCF_000951035.1 Colobus angolensis palliatus
AGGGGTGGGGGAGGGTTTAACACTTGCAGTGCCCCAGGGGTGGGTGACCTGCGCTCTCTCTCTCCCACGGAAACATGGAGGCCTGCAAGACGACAGAACTGCAGAGGGGCAGGACACACATGGACGCCGGGGGACGCAGGAAGAGAGTTACCAGATAAAATAGGAATGCCTTTTTAGTATAAGTATATCCAATGCAATATTTGAATTTCAGATAAACAACAAATAATTTTAATATCTATGTCTCATGCAATATTTGAACTTCAGGTAAAAATGAACAGCTTTTAGTATAAGTAGGTCTCTTGTAATATTTGAATTTCAGATAAAAAAAGAACTATTTTCACATAGAATAGGTCCTGCAGAAGTAAAAAAACTTTTTCATTGTTATTACGGGTTGAATAGCATCCACCAAGAAGTTCATGCCCACCCGGAACTTTAGAAGGTGACTCTATTTGGAAATAGGTTCTTTGTAGAGGTAATTAGTTAAGACGAAGTGATATTGAAGTAGGGCGGGCCCTAAGTCCAGTAACTGATGTCCTCATAGGAATGACTTGAAGACAGAGGAGAGACGCGCAGGGAAGAGCCTGTGTGAGGGCAGAAGCAGAGGCTGGAGCAATGTGGCCACGAGCCAAGGGACGCCTGGAGGCCCCAGGAGCAGGAAGAGGCCAAAAGCGTCCTGGATCCTCCTGAGGGAGCCCAGCCCTGACACCTTGACACCTTGATGTTGGTCTTTTGGCCTCTAGACTGTGATAATAAATTTCTGTTGTTTTAAGCCCCCCAGATCGAGGTGATTTGTTACAGCAGCCCCAGGACATGAATACAATTGCTTATGTAAAATGCACATTTAATTGGGCATCCTGTATTTTTATTTATGACTCTGGCAGCTCTGCTGGAGAATGGCTCCCAGGGAGGAGTAAATGGCTGGCTGGCCTCCCACGGCTCCCACTGCTCTTCCTGCCCTAGAGTTTGGGTCGGACATTCCTGCGGCTCTTAGCAGGCTCTGGCCGCCCCTCCACGCACCTGTGTCGTCAGCAGCTCCTCGCGACGGGAGATGTGACTGTGCACCACCATTGCCTCTACAGTGAGACCCTGGTGGAAGGAGCACCAGACCCCCTCCCCCAAATATTTCTGATGGCTTGAGAACCCCTGAGGCCCTTACCATACTCTGGAGGATGTTAAGGATCTCAGCCCAACCCCCTAAAAGGGTAAAGGACCAAAATTAAATCTCTTGAAAACCCTGATGCATGGGGCTGGGCAGGAGAGAGTTGCAACTGGATTGAGGAGAAACTGATAATAAAGAGAAGTTCTCGTACATGTAAATGTCATGGGCTGAATTCGTTCCCGCTGCAGCTATTACAGCATGTGCCAGAGTGATTCGTGCCTCCTGGTCGAACATTTTCCATTTTTTCCGTCCAGGAGTGAAATGTGAACCTCCTCTTCCCTGTCCCGGGAACGGTGGCGGCCCTGGCTCCTGGTCGCCCAGAAATCCTCAGGCGGTTCCCAGGCACTGACATAGAGGCCCGGGAGCCGCTCCCCCAGCTTCCTGCGCTGTCGGGATGCAAGAGGAGGCCGGCGCTGAGCTCACCAAGCAGCTGAATAAATGCGCACGTCTGCGGGGAAATGCTTCCTCACATCTAATTGCCTGGTGATTAGGAGACCACCCACCGTCTGAATTGCCCTCGATTTGTGAAGAGCCCTGGCAGCTCTCCTGCGAGATTCAGCGTTCAAAAGGAGGAGGTAATCATCTGGAATTAAATTCCTGGGTTCCTCATCTGTCCTAGACTCACAAGAGGGCCTGGCAGGCTGCGCAGTTATTTAGCCGGTTCACCCCCAAACCACGCACAGTTCACACTAAGCCAGCAGAGCTACTGCCATGCCCCAGCGCCAACAGCGCCTGAGTCCTACCCGGAAATCTCACCGTCTTTCCTACAGCAAAGCAACCATTGGTGCCCAAACATAAAGGGGCAAAGAGGTCCCCGGCAGCCTTGCCTGCGATAGCTCCAAACTGGCAGAAGCCTGCAGAAATGAGCGCTACTCAGAAATGGTCAAACAATTGCACCTTCCAACCATACACCGCAGTTTCTGAGGGAAACTGAATGCTTACCGGAAAGAGGCTGATGGCATTTTCGAAAGTGAGCAGCAGATTAATACACTCCAAACGTTTCTGCAAATGAAAAAATCGCAGAACTGAATATGTGTTTAGCACACATGCACACACACACACCCTGACTTGACAGCCAGGTAGAACCACGCTGGCTCTGACGTCTGCCTGTTTCATGGTCCTCCTCCCCAACTCACTATTTCTGCTCACTTTTTGGTGTGTGGTTTTTTAAAATTATTCTGTGCATGCTTCCACGTCTGTGAAATGGGCACAGCGGCAGTATCTCCCTACAGGTTGGCTCTGAGAACTGAGAGAGACGGCACCCACAGTGCTCAGCCCAGCGCCTGGCTCTAGTGAGCTGCCCTGGAGACCCCCACTCCAGAAGTACCTTTGTCTATACGATTTTAAATTAGTTACAAGGTGGAAGTTTCATCTGATAATTTTTAAAACTGACTGATGTCCGTCAACACTTTTTTCCAAAGCTCATTGAACAGCAGAAATCCGCAATATAACTCCTTTTTCAGTGGCCATGAGAATAACTAGGTATGTCTAGAATCTGGGATCCCATGAGCTCTGAGACTTGGGCTAATTCCTTCTTCCTTTGCTCAAGGGACAGAGGGGATGTCCCCACCATGGTATTTCATCTTGGGACCTCAACCAGGTCTCTGAGTCCTTTTGGCATCCCTGACGATGGTGCCCCCACTGGCAGTTCCCACAGATCATCTCCTGTTGATATGATATGTGGACAGCACCAGGTGGAGAGGTACCACTCGCAGTCATAAGTCTCTGCTTCTTGGACGTATCACCCTATTTCTAATCTGGGATCAATGGGGCTTTAATGGTCTCAGTGTCATGAACATAAACAGCTTCCTAGGACTGGATGTCTCGCAGGTGCCCCGTCGCCCTGCACAGCAGCAGAGTCTGAGACAGAGGGAGGTTCATCACAGCCACACCTGCCTGGCTCTGACAGCCCCTCCTCCATCAAAGCTCCAAGCATCCCATCACTGCCTTCTCACATGTCACCTGTGAGAATTGGTAGGGTCCCCTTTTTATTTTAGCCTCCTAACACCTTCACGGATGGAGGGATTCCCACAGACTAGGGATTTCCTGACATCACTCAGCCCCAAACAGCTGAAGAGCTGGGCTTTGAACCCAGATCCTGAAATCCACATTCCATCATCTTCTATATCAGAAATGATACATCATCTGAAAAATATGTGTGGAGGGCCGCTTCAAGCACTGAGCTGGCTGCTAAAAACTGTCAAAGATGTATCCTGAACTTGAACCTGCTTTGGAAGAAAGTTCAGATTCATTAATGTTTAATAAAAATCCACTGTTTTCCCCATTTGCTAATCTAATCTCTGGAGGAAGTTGGGAAGGGCATCTCCGAAGGTGCCTGACTCCTCTTCGGACCTAACTGAGAGAATGGGGCTTCCTGCAGAGCCCCGAGCTGACAGTCCCTCCCCCATAGCACAGGGCACTTCCAGCTCCATCCTCCCGCTGCAGCCAGCGCCATTTTAGCGAGCTTTAAGGCTAAGTCTCCCTAAATCGCCCTCCTTTCCCATCTTTAAAAAAAGGTGAGGGAGGGTGCCTGCAGAAATGGATGCAGCTGGAAGCCATCGTTCTCAGCAAACTATCGCCAGAACGGAAAACCAAACACCGCATGTTCTCACTCATAGGTGGGAACTGAACAATGAGATCACTTAGACACGGGAAGGGGAACATCACACACCGGGGCCTATCGTGGGGAGGGGGGAGGGGGGAGGGATTGCATTGGGAGTTATACCTGATGTAAATGACGAGTTGATGGGTGCTGACGAGTTGATGGGTGCAGCACACCAACATGGCACATGTATACATATGTAACAAACCTGCACGTTGTGCACAGGTACCCTAGAACTTAAAGTATAATAATAATAATAATAATAATAAAAAGAAGTAGTAATTCCTAGGACACAGAATCGGCGTTCTTGGTAGGGGAGGCAATGCCTCTGTGGTTTTCCTTGAATAGGCGCTGCCGTTGGTATTTAAAGTTGTCAAAATGCTTCATCCTTTCGCTTTGATGTAACGCAGACCCCAAGATGCCAAGATAACGAGAGTCCTCAGGCTGGGACGGAATATTTACTTCGTTCATTATGAGATAGAGTTGACTCCAAGCGGATGGTCAGTCCCTAAAACGCCCGTGGGTTTTGCAGGCTCTTTTTCTTTCTCCTCTAATCATTCGTTAAGTTCACACAACTGGATTTCTTCAGCCTTCCCAAGCAGCCTTTTTTGTACGAGCTCAGCAGGTGCTTCCAGTTCCTAGGACAGCTGGGCCTGCCCCAGAGCTGTGGGCACACTCCTTGTCCCTGTCTGCTGGGCAGCTGGCCTTCTCTTCACCGGAGCTGAGACCTGCAGCAGGGGGTGCCTGGAGAAACAAGAGGCTTTGGAAGCATCAGGTGACAGGGCCTGGCTGTGGTTTACATTTTTCACCTTAATTTTAACAAGTATTTCAACCCCCTGGAAAATGGCTTCTCTACAATAATAAACAGAACCTGTAGTGAGTCTGCAGCAGCCTCCCAAGCCCGGGCAGGGCTGGGGATCATTCCCAGTAAGCTCTGGGAGACCTAACAGTAGTCAGGAACGCAGGCAGGCAATGGGGAGGGCTCAGAGGGGCTGCTTCAGCCCAACTGGCCCAAATTTAACGGAGGTGCAGTGGGGTTGGTGTGGCAACCTAAGGTTTTGAGTTACACATAAGCAAGTCAAATAGCGTACACATAATAGAGGTAGCATGTTACAGGGGTAAAGGGGGCCAGTGTCTGCCTGCCCGTCTGGTCTGTTATTCATCAAGTCAGTGTGGTGCCTTCTGTGGCTTGTTCATCTCTGTTCGCAGCTCCAAAGTTAGCCAAGGGCCTATTGACAAGACTTGGAAAAAGATGCTGAGATCCTGGTCCTGAGAAACAGGGCGTTACCATGGAGAGCATTCGTTCATGAGCATTCGTCAAGCACTTACTATGTGCTAAGTGCTCTTCTAGGCAAAGGGGGTCTGAAGTGAATGGAAACTCAATGAAATATGCCCCTTCGAGCCTCGCCTTTCAAAATGCGATCCACGACTAGCGCCATCTGCATCCTCAGAAGTCTCTAGAAAGGCAGTATCAGGCGCCACTCCAGACTGCAGAGCTGGAGCTAGATTTTAACAAGATCCCCCAGGCCATTTGAGTGGGCCATAAGGTTTGAGGAGCATTGCACTAGGCACGAAGAGAAGATCTAGGAAGGAAGATCGGAGTGGTCCCAGTGGAGCAGAGGTACTCTCCGGTGGTGTGGGGGGCAGCCAGGGTGCAGGGTGGGCTCAGCAGTGGCTGGGGCATGGGAGAGCCTTGCTGGTTAGTGCCAATAACCATGATGCAGGACAGCCTAGAGACACATGTCTTTCCCCCTGTGACATAAACAAGGTAACGGCCGCCAAATGATGTCCACGTCCTAATCCTGGAACCTGTGAATGTGACCTTACCTGGTGAAGGGACTCTGCAGACAGGATTAAGGACCTTGTGATGTGAAGCTTATCCTAGATTATACTCACAGGGGTCTCCTGTGAGAGGGATGCAGGAGGGTCAGACAGGAGAAGGTGAGGGGGTGACACAAGGAGAGATTGGAGTGGCGTGGCCACAAGCCAGGGGGCGTGGGCAGCCTCTGGAGGCTGAAAGGACAAAGGTGGGTCCTCCCCCAGAGCCTGCAGAAGGAACCAGCATTGTGGACATCTTGACTTGAACCCCATAAGTCTCAGTTTGAACTTCTAACTTCCATCACTATGAGAAAATACATTTGTGTTGATTTTAAGCCCCTGACTTTGTGACAATTTGTTACAGTGGCAACAGGAAACAGGTACTCTCAACAGAGATTTTCAGGTGATGCCCATATAGGATTAGTCTCTGCTTAGGGAAGGGTCCAGCATCCACCTCTCTTCCCTTCTTAAACTGGTCCTGAGATCAGCCAAACTCAGGGACCACAGACCCAGGCTGCTCACATCCCCATTTTTGAGGGGCACAGAAAGTTCTGGAAGGAATATCTCAAGTGGTGTATGTGAGAAATAAAGGCATTAAATAATGAAGCCTCCAGGTACTGTCTTATGCCTCCTCAGGGCTCACAAAGCTCCTAGTGCTGGGTTCTGCATACAGTTGGCACTTAATAGAGCATCTGCTGACTGAGGTCATATGAGCATCCAGGCTGAGCCCTCTGTCCCCTCAGCTCTCAGAGCTGAGGGCTCTGATCCATGGAGCCTTCTGTCCAAGAAACAGTCTCCCCCCATCCCCTGTTCGCTCTTCATACGCTGGTTTACTAAGGTTCTACTCCAAGTCTTCTCACGCTCCTCCTTCCCTGGGAATCTTGTCCTAAATCACCACACTCATCACCGCCTCTCTCCCCAGTCTGCTGCTCTCTCCTGAGCCTAACCAGCTGGTCCCTGCCTGGACTCCCAGCACCATCTCACCTCTCCCTCTCACCCATCTCCTGCCTGGTAGTACCTAGGAATCATTTCCAACTCATCCTTCTTTCCACCTTCCATCCAATCAGCACAGGGACCTGTCAATCACACTTCCCAAATGTCTCTTGGATCCCGGCAGCACCTTATCTCCACTGCCCTGCTCCTGCACTCCCTGCCTGGATGCTGGTAGCCGCTCCCAACTGGTCCCCCTGCAAGCTCTGATGTCCTCCAACCCACACCTGATCACAGCCAACTCCTCCTTAAATGACTCTCCATTGCCCTCAAGAGAAGTGCAAACATCCCCTGAGATCAGCACCTGCTTTCCTCTCCAGCCTTCCTCTCCCACAGCCTCCTCCCTACGGAGCCCCCTCAGCTCCTAGGACTCCACTCAGAGAGGTTTAATGCAGGGATACCTGTTTATGCTATGGGAGGTTTTGTTCTTGTTCTTATCTTCCTTCAAATTGTTATTCTCATTTACAAATGCCAAATGTCTCCACCCAGTAAGAAGTAAACTTCTGCAAAATAACCATAAGCCATCAGGTACATACAATGTAGCAGGAATCATGCCCACTAATTTACACAAAATGCCTCAGTTTAGGCTGAACACTCCAGGCTTCTTTCAGTTCCTAGGCAGCCCATATTTTCTTTCTCCTTGGGGATTTTGATCTGCAGTAATCGCCAGCTAAAACCTCCTCCCCAGCCCCACCTCTGCCAGGCTGACATCTACCTGTCCTCTGGATCTGGAATCCATGGTCTTGTCCTGGAGGACAAGGAGGAGTTCCTGAAATTCGCTCTCTTGGCACCCGGTATTTGCCCCTGGATTTGCCCCAAGAGAAGGACACGTACCTGTTCTCTCACCAGTGGGAAAGCGTGGTGAGAACCCGTTCTTCCTGCCCATCTCTCCTCTCTCCACCTCAAACTCTCTCTCCCCCAAGTAAAAAGGAGGAGGAGTCATACAGCTATTTCGGTTTATTTTTTTATTTTTATTTTTTGAGATGGAGTCTTGCCCTGTCGCCCAGGCTGGAGTGCAGTGTCACGACCTTGGCTCACCGCAGCCTCTCATGCAGCTATTTTGAGCAGTGACATCTGACGTAAGTGCACGATCACTTGACTCAGTGTCCTAGAGGCAAGCTCTGTTCTCTGCCTCTTCTTGGAGAAGCTCCCATCTTCACTCCTAGATGTTCAGCACCTCAGCCTGCACCTGGACAGGTAAGCTATATCTATCCTTCCTGATGAGGGTCCAGTTACCTTCAGTTCTGGCAGAGACAGGGAGAAGACAAGGGAAGCACGGGCTATCCCAGAACGCTGTCTTTCCCAGAGACCTTACATTGGATGTGTCAATAACCCCACTCAAGAATGCGGTTTCTATCCTTATCTTGAGATATACATATTTTTAAAATTTGCTTGTTTATTGACTTATTTGCCAACCGTGAGAAACTAAACAGTAGGAGGGGGAACTTGGGCACCCTCAGTCTTTGTTAAAGCTTGGATGATTATCTCCCTTTTTTACTAGACTTAAACTTTTATCAACACAAGATATCAGTCTTGCTCACCCCCGTGTCTTCAGCAGGTAGCACAGGCCTGGAATCAAGTAGGTTAACAGGCTTCTTGAATGCATTGATCCAGGGTCCCAGTCAATATAAGCAAACAACTTCTTAGAGGGCAGATGACCCCAGAAGTCAGCAACCACCAGGCTGGATCTGAACCTGTGACCTACTGGAATATTCCACTACCTACATCCACCCACCTCCCCTGCCAGCAAAAACCAATTTGTAAAATTACCCAATAGGCCAGGCAGACAAGCACAGGGATTGTTGGCAGGCACCTTTGTGCCAACATGGCATGAAATACCTGTTTCTCGAGGACCCGGGAAGGCCATCTCCGTGCTGTGGGCTGCATCTTCCTGCTCCCTTGAAGGTTTCTAAACAACCCACTGGCCCAAGGCCAGGAAAAGTAGATGCATTTCTTCTCAGCTATGTGTAAAAGAGTTTTAGGGTTTGGGATCTTTGGATGCAACAGGCTCCGCCTCGTTTCTTTTCTTAAGTAGCCTTGGCCGCCTCATTATTAAATGGGAGAGGATAGGACAATGGTACCCACGTTGTGGGGCTGCATGGAGGCTGAGTGGGCATAGTGAGAATTAGGACATGAAATGTTGGGCACATGCTGCTGTCCATCATCTGTTCACACTCATCATCTTTACTACCGCTTAGCTCCCGCCAGCACACACACACCCCTACCTGCAAGCCCTGTTGTAATCCCTGCTTTCAGATGAGGAAACTGAGGCTCAGAGAAAGGAATGAACTTGCCCAGGGTGGCACAGCTTTTCAGCAGATGGAACAGAGCCTTAGCCCTCCAGGCAGTCTGATGTTACACCCAGGACCTTAATCTCTGCCTTGGTTCAGCGTGCTGGGGCTGAGGGTGCTGTGCTGAGACTACAGAGCCCCAGGTTCAAGTTCCAGCCTTAGGCAGCCTTGAGCAACTCACCTTACCCACCACCCCATGCCTCAGTTTCCTGTGCATAAAATTGGGAGCTCTTTTAGGCAATGTGAAGACTTCTCCCAGCTCTAACAAGACCCAAGCCCAAAGAGGGCTGTGGATATTATGGCCTTTGTTTTCCGGGTTCGAATGTGCCCCCCAGATCTCCATGCTGTGCAATTTATCAGACAAACCAAGTCATGTCTTCTTATTGGCCCCATGCACCCGTGGGATCAGCAGATGTAACATTCTGACATCACACTTAGAAAACTTCCCCCATCTGGATTTCTGCAACCCACAGGAGTCATTTGCCAAACATTTTACAAAACATGGGCCCACTGTACTCTGACTTGTTGTGGAGCTGATACAACCCACCTTTTCCCCAAGCACATGACTCTGGCCCATGCATGCTGTCTGGCTGGGGAGAGAGATGCAAGACTGCTCATGTCAGGGGCGGAGGGTGGCAGCAAATGTGCAAGGTCACACATTGCTAAAAATGTAGGCGTGTAACGTGTTGATAACAGACACACAACAGGGGTCAGTGTACAGTAGAGAAGAATTCTAGCAACAGGCCAACTATTGCTGTCGGGGGAACATTGAAAAGCGTTTCCACATATCACCACTCACTTTTCCAGATGACATTCAAGAGAGGAAGAGGCAGCGGACATCACTGTGGCCAGTGAAGTTAGGAGGTTTGGAGGCTCCAGAGTCATGACAGATGTTTTGAATATTGTAGCCAAACCCCTCCACGCAGAGATTAAAATGCCCACTTTCTCTGGAGCACAACTTTTAAAAAAATTATTTTTTTAATTGTAGTAAAATATACATAACATAATATTTACCATCATAACCATTTTTAAGTGTATAGTTCTGTGGTCTTAACTATATTCATACTATTGTACAGCCATCACCACCATCCACCTCCAGAACTTTTTCATCTTCCTAAGCTGAAACACTGTCCCCACTAAACGATAACTCCCCATCTCCACTCCATAAGGCCCTGGCAATCACCCTTCTACTATCTTTTTCTTCCTTTCCTTTCTCTTTCTCTCTCTCTCTCTCTCTCTCTCCACTCTTGTTGCCCAGGCTGGAGTACAATGGCACGATCTTGGCTCACTGCAACCTCCGCCTCCTGGGTTCAAGCAATTCTCCTGCCTCAGCCTCCTGAGTAGCTGGGATGACAGGTGTGCACCACCACGCCCAGCTAATTTTTATATTTTTAGTAGAGACGGGGTTTCACCGTGTTAGCCAGGATGGTCTTGATTTCCTGACCTCGTGATCCGCCTGTCTCGGCCTCCCAAAGTGCTGGGATTACAGGCGTGAGCCACTGCGCCCGGCCAGCCCAGCACATTCTAATGAGAAAGGTGACATCACCCACCCCTCTATCATTCACCAGCTTAGGACAGCTGGGTACCTCGTGGCCACCCTCAGTCAACCCCACCTCTCAGGCCAGGGCCTACTGTCTTCGACAAAACCCCTCTGTCCCTCCCACGCCTTTGTGCCTGTTACTCTTCAGCCCACTCAAAGTCGCCCATGAGGTGCTGGATGTCTCAGGCTTGGGCCTCCTCATCACAGGTTCAGATCCAGCCTGGTGGTTGCTGACTTCTGGGGTCATCTGCCCTCTAAGAAGTTGTTTGCTTATATTGACTGGGACCCTGGATCAATGCATTCAAGAAGCCTGTTAACCTACTTGATTCCAGGCCTGTGCCTTCACTCTCCACCTACCCAGAGCCCCCTCCTTTACAGTGTCCCCCCTTAGAAGTATCCCCATCACCTCCAAGCGTGAGGCCACTTCTGAAGTCCCAGAACATCCCAGTTGGTGTGACCAGCTGTGCCTCATCTCCCATGCCACTGCTCTGTGAGAAAACCTGACCTTCAGACCAAAAAAAACCAAAAAAACAAACAAAAAAAAACAAGTACTGCAGAAATTTTAGAAGATACAAGTAAGGAGAAAAGAGGGAAGAATGCTCATCAGAAGATACCACTTGAGCATATGATTTGGCGCAGCCACTTTGGAAAAGAATATGGCAGGTCCTCACAATGCATCACCTGGAGCGATCCCAGGACCCAGCGAGTCACTCCCACCTATCTACTCAGGAGAAATAAAAACGAATGTCCATGCAAAAATAAAAATAAAACAAATAACGTTTTGCAAACTTGTAAACAAATGTCCACGGCAGCTTGTTCACAATAGCCAAAAGCGAGAACAGCCTAAATATCCGTCAATGATGAACAAAATCTGGTCTTTTTACACAATGGAATGTTCCTCAGCCACGGAAGGAAGGAAGCGTGGATACCCCTGCCACACATGATGAGTCTCAAAAACATTGTGCCAAGTGAAAGAAGTCAGCCATGGAAGCCCACGTGTTGGTCTTCAGGAGGGACAGCAAGTACAGGCTGGATATATGTGGTGGGCAAGTTAAAGCAGTGCCTTCAGCAGGGCCTGTGCACGTTGGCCCCATCCCCCTGTGGTATTTAAGATGATGTATTCTCATGGCAACCCTGGGATAACTTCCACTTTACAGACCCAAAGAGGCTGAGTGATGTGCCCAGGGCCCCGCGGTGCATCCACACTGAGTCCATGACCCTCTCTGCCCTGGGCTGGCTCTCCATGGCCCCCTTGACTCATCACTCAACCCCCAGCCCCAGTCTGAAGGCCCAGGCATGGGCATTTCAATATCTTCCATCAGCACCATTCTAACCATCACCCAGTTATCCCACAGGACATGACACACAGGCTAGACTCAGCTTCAGGACCTGTCGCTGTCCACTGGAAATTCATTCATTCCCCAAAAGCAGAGGAAGGGAGTGGCCCAAAGGCTCCAGACACAGAGCTAGGTCCTGAGCACAGCAGTGAAAGGAAAGGAGAGGTGCCCACTGCCCTGCCAGCATCTTTGGGGTGTCCGACAATGCTGGCCAGTTGAACTGGGAGGGCTTGTCCTGCTCAAATATTGACCAAAAAAGAAAGCACAACAAGGCGTGGTGGCTCATGCCTGTAATCCCAGCACTTAGGGAGGCAGAGGCAGGAGGATCGCTTGAGCCCAGGAGTTCAAAACCAGCCTGTGCAACATAGCAAGACCCCAGTCTCCAGATGCACACACAAAAGACAGAAAAGAATGCAATAATCCGACAGATGATTTTCTAAAGCCAGGGAGACAATGACACTTTTGCAATTTTAATTCTGAGTAGCCCTACAGCTCCAAGAGACAGAAGTTAGAGGAGCAGAGCCACTGGAAGCATGACTTCTTCTCTTACAATGAAGTGTTGGGTCCTGTCAGTAGCTGGAAGGTCCAGAACTGTCAGTCATGCCTCTCTGAAGATGCCAGGACCTGAGGTGCTTTCTCAACAGACCAAGATGGGGTGGGAATCAAAGCCCACCCTTTGGGTGGGCTGAGGGGGTCCTTTGAGCTTGTGATCTGCTAAGCACACAGAAAAGGGTCTGTCTAAATCTTGTGTCCATTTGGGATCTGCACCACAGAAAGGGGAGCAAACAGGGCTGTCCTGGCCTCTGCCCCTCAAAGCTGGGTGTTCCCAAGCCCAGTGGGACCTTGGGCTCATTGTGGCTCAGCAACCCCCATGGCAAGTGGGGTGCCTCAGAGCCTCCTGGGCTTTGGGGCATGTCCTGTCTGTAGAGTGCTCTTGGGGCTGAGGCCAGCAGGGTGGGGCTGGCTTGGCCACACAGAGGGTCCCCTGAAGGAAGCCGTGGGAATAACAGCCAGCACCAACAGAGCAGTTGCTGCAAACAGGCCCCTTAGGAGCCTTCTCGCCTCCCAGCACCCCGCGAGCAGTTCCTGCCGTCACTCGCCACTTGCGATCCCAGTGCTGGGCTGCCCGGCCTTGTTCCCTGCGACTCATAAGGAGGGAAGCCCCAGACTTCCTGGACTTCTGCATGTGGCTCCCCGGGGGAAGCCCCGCCGTCAGGACCTGCCTCTAGGTGAGAGATAGCAGCAGCCCACCAAGTCCAGCCACACCAGCACCGCAGCCAGGCTCTCTGGGAGGCGCCGGCATCCTCAGCCCCATTCTTCCCTTCAGGGTCATGACTGCGGGTCCATCTGCCAGCACCGAAAGTTCGTGGTCGCAGTGGACGGACCAAGGTTCCCCAGACCAGACGGCATCAGAGCCAGACCCTGGGGTTTCAGCTCCCTGCTCAGGAGTGTGGAACAGGGGATACACTTGTCTTTTAGTGAGCCTCGAGGTGCATGTGGGTATATATGTGTGTATGTGTGTATATGTGTGTGGATTTTGTGCACATTTGTGTGTGGTATGTTGTACGTGTGTGTGTAGGTGTGTATACATGTGTATATGTGTATGTGTATATCTGTGCATGTGTGTATATGTGTGTGCATTTTGTGCATGTGTGTGGTATGTGGTGTGTGTAGGTGTGTATACATGTATATATGTGTATGCGTATATCTGTGCATGTGTGTATATGTGTGTGCATTTTGTGCATGTATGTGTGTGGTATGTGGTGTGTGTGTAGGTGTGTATACATGTGTATATGTGTGTGTATATCTGTGCATGTGTGTATATGTGTGTTGTGTGTGCAAATATGTGCATGTGCATTCTCTGTGTGTGAGCATGTGTGCATGTGTGTGTGTACATGGTTTGTGTGTACATGTATGTGAGTACATACGTGTATGTGCTGGTACATGTGTGTAAAGTGGGTCAATGGGTTGTTACTAAGACACAAGGCAACATGACGCATGTGATGTGCATCTGTTCTTGCTGTGCAGGAGGTCTTGTCCAGAGTTTTGCCTTACGGACCAGTGCCCAGAGCCATGTGGTAGAGTGGCCACCATGGGCACTCACACATGGGATGAATGACCAATTAGATGGCTCTCACAGCAGGAGACCAGCTGCCAGATGCCCTCATGGTCACCCTCTGAGACCTGCCTCTGCCAAGGACACTCCTGCCCAGGGCAACAGAGACATAACCCCAAGTAACGCAACCAGCTGTGGGGTCCAGGAGCAGGCGAGCTACCACAGCACCCAAGGTGTTGAAGCAGGGTGGAGGGGGAATGCTGGTATCAGGAAGCCCTGGTCCCAGACCTGAACCCCCAGCTGTGTGACACTGAGAAATCACATAGCCTCTCTCTGAGCCTCAGCTCTCCCATCTGTAAAACAGGATTAATGATCTTTTCTTCAAAGAGCTGCTGTGAGGGTTAATTGAGCAAATAGCTAGGTAAATCCATGGTAGACAAATGTGTGCGCCCGTGCGTGTGTGTGCCTGTGCGTGTGTGCACATGTGCGTGTGTGCGCCTGTGCGTGTGTGTGCCTGTGCGTGTGCGCCTGTGCGTGTGTGTGCCTGTGCATGTGTGCGCCTGTGCGTGTGTGCCTGTGCGTGTGTGCGCCTGTGTGTGTGTGCCTGTGCGTGTGTGCACATGTGCGTGTGTGTGTGGAATCCAACAGAGCCTGGTGTGTGGCATGCACAGGTGCAATCAGTGTTGCTCGTTCCTGTATTTTCCCAGTGTGTGCTTATTAAGCTCCTACTATGTGCTTGGTGATGCTCCAGGTACTGGGGATATGGAAGCGAATGAATATGCACACTCTCAGCTTGTGTGTAGTCAACAGTCCAGTGTGGGAGTCAGGAAACAAGCGAGGAAATAGACAAGCAAATGCGGTGTTCAGTAATGACAAGTGTCATGGAGAAAAATGAGCATGCAAATAAATCCCAGGTGAGGGATGGAAGGTGATTCATTTTGGGGAGACTCTGTTTAGATGTGGGCGATCAGGGGAGGCCTCTGGAAGGTGGTACCATCTGAGCCCAGATCTGGATGACAGGAAGTAGGTAGACACACAGAGTTCTGGAGGGAGAGCATTCCCACTGCTGGACCAGCAGATACAAAGGACCTTGAGTGGAGCAACGCTGTGGCCCCAAAGCACGCCAGATGTCCAGGACACACGGCTCAGACATCAGACACTCAGGTTAGTGGCATACCTGGCACCTTTCTGGGCCCTGAAGGCACATCTCCAGCCTCACTGCTTCCCCTCACTGTTAGGGAGGAAGAAGGTTGTAGCTGGCAGTGACCAACGTCAGGTTGCGCCTGGATGTAATTTCTCCCTGGTGTTAATTGGCAGAGGGTGGGAGTGGGGAGAGAGGAAAACAAAATAAAGCTTCAAAGTTTGGCTGTTCCTCGTGTTAACGCCCTCTCCGGGGCACCAAGGTGGGGGCCCAGTGGATGTCCCAAGTCAGCCTCATCATCTCATTAAATCAAATTAATGGGCACGGCGGGAGTGCCGGGCCCCGAAGCAGGCTACTTCCCCACTGTTCATGAATAGCCCGTCTTGTTTCCCTTCAAAAATAATTTCTTTAATGTCTTGACAAAACACCCCTCTCTTCTGGGATATCCAAAGTTAGCAAAAAGTTGAGCTCCAAGCAGCAAAAAGCTGAGTTGGTGTGCGGTATGCAGTTTCCACTTCCTTCACTGCCCCCTTCCTGATCCATCTGAAGGAAGGGGCAGCAGATGACACCATGCGGGGTGAGGGGGCTCTGCCAACCTGTCCGCATTCCCTTGTTCCTTTGGACAGCTCTGAGCCCCGCTCCAGCCTCCTCTGCCCCACCTCGGCACAGGAAAAGCGTCTGGGGACCTGGTCCCTGGCCCTGTCCATGACTGTTGCTCTTTCAGGTGTTTTCTTTTCCAGTTGTCAACAGTGTGTTCCAGGAGTTTTTCTCCCATGGGCCCTGCTTGCTGGTGGCTGCAGGAGTGCTGAGCGTGGCACAGTGGAGGCACAGGGCTGCCCGGATCCGCTGCCTCCAAGAGCGATGGCTCTGTCAGCTCCAGCAAGGGGCCCATGAGTTCTGATGCATCTCCCTACCTGCCTTGGATGGCCTGACCCTCCTTAGCAGGGGAGAGGCCAGGAGGGGTGGCCAGGAAGGAGCTGGTCATCTTCCTCTGGTCATCCCCAGACCAACCGTGGAGAACAGGATGCAGGAGTACAGAGCCGCTATCAGAGGCCAGGAGGCTCTGCCTGCCGTGGGTGAGGAGCGAGGCTGGAGCTGCCTCTGCCCAACTCCAGTCAGCACTTACAGAGGGTCCTGGTGGGGAGGCACAGGCAGAAAGGCCACCTCGGACTCCATAGGAGTTGCTACCAGGACATCTCGGGGGGCAGGCACTCTGCTCTGTGAGTGCATTTGTATGAAGCTGTATTAGTCCGTTTTCACGCTGCGGATAAACACATACCCGAGACTGGGTAATTTATAAAGGAAAACGAGGTTTAATGAACTCACAGTTCCACGTGGCTGGGGAGGCTTCACGATCACGGTGGAAGGTGAAAGGCGTGTCTTACATGGCAGCAGGCAAGAGAAGAAGTGCCAGCAGGGGAAATGCCAGACAATGCTTATAAAACCACCAGATCTCGTGAGAACTCATTCACTATCACGAGAGCAGCATGGCCGAAACCAACCCCATGATTCAGTGATTCCCCACCTGGCTCTGCCCTTGACATGTGGGGATTACTGCAATTCAAGGTGACATTTGGGTGGGGACTCGGAGCCAAACCATATCCTTAGCTTCTCGGGATTTTTCAAACGAAGTATCATTGTATCAGACCTCTAACTTCACACTTTTCAGAAGTATCGATGAAATGAAAACAGACCTTAACATTCAGACAAGGTTATGTTGTTGCACCGCAAAGATCTGGGCCTGGGGCTGTGATGCACATGTCCAGTGCATGGGTGGAAGACAAGAGCAGAGTGGGGCTTGAGCCTGAAGGAGTGGGGAACCACCATCCTCCGCTTCCAGTCCCTGCTTCTCTCCAGTTTCACTGCTCACTGCTTCTCCCCAACGGGCCTCCCTTGCATCCACCCTGAGGGCATTGTCATTCTTCCACCGTAAAGCCAGCTTGCTTGATGCCACTTCTGTTTAGGCTGTGCCCTCTGCCCACTCTTTTCTTGTTACCATCTCCTCCTCCCTGAGCTTCTGCATGGGCCTCACTACCCCAAAAACTGCCCCTGATTTCCCTCCCAGAGTGGCTCCTATAGTGGCTCACACCGGATTGTAATTGCTTTTAGTCTCTGTCTCTTGAACTGGATTGGGACTCCAGGAGAACAGGAAGTGCCTGTTTTTCATTGTATGCCCCCAGCAGAAGGCTCAGAGCATTTCATCCCCAGGGATCTTGCCTCATTGTTGCAACATGGCTGCTGAAGCTCCAAGCATCACATCCTCTTCTGAGACCACCTCTCTTTGAATGTCTCTCTCTTACATAAGGAGGAAAAATATTCCCCAGAAACAGACTTTTTATGTCTCATGGGGAGAACTGGATCAAATGGCTACTCTAAACATTGAAAGAATTAGATGGAGGGAGAGAGATGAGAAGAATGGAGAGAGGGAAGGAGGGAAGAAGAGAGGAAGGAAGGGAGGGAGGGAGGGAGGGAGGAAGGAAGGAAGGAAGGAAGGAAGGAAGGAAGGAAGGAAGGAAGGAAGGAAGGAAGGAAGGAAGGAAGGAAGGAAGGAAGCAATTCCCTGAATTAATTGCTTTTCATAATGCTCAACTTTGATTATATTGTAGGTTTTACAGGAATTGCAACCAATTGGTGACAATATGGGAATTGCTGACAAGAAGTCAGCAAATGGGAGACCTGGATTCCAGGTCTGGTCCTGACTTGATAGAACACTATGAGAAACACAGACAGCCTATCTCAGCCCAGCTCTATTGTCCCCGTCCTCAGATGGCCCTGGGGCCTAGTCACAGCTTCCCACTCAGAAGCCCCACCCAGGAGCTTCCCATGGCAGATATCATGAGTCGTCTCCCCACAGCCAGCCCTTCCCTTCTTGCAAACAGTCAGCCTCCCATGACACAGGCTGCAAATGCAACATGCTCCTCTTTCAGGAGCTACCACAGCACCCATGGCATGAGGCCAGGTAATGCATCCAGCCACGGGGGTCCAGAGGCACAGCAGGGGAGCTACCACAGCATCTATGGTGGGGTCCAGGGGTCCACTGAGGAAGGGTCTTTTGACCCAAGTTGACATAAGGGAAGTCTGCTTCCAGAAAATGCAAAGACAGGCCCCCTGCCCCACACTGGCTTTGGATGCTGTCTTGAGAGGTTGAGATGGCTTTGGATGCCGTCTTGAGAGGTTGAGATGCTCGAGTCTGCGGTCCCTTCCTATAGCCTGAGGACAAAGTGCCATCACACCGAGTCTGGACACACCTGAGCCTTGGTGACATCATTAGGGCCCTGAACACACCTGGGCTCCCTGTGTCTGTGCCTCTCAGGAGACAGCGTTAAAAGTCATGTTTGCACTACAGCTACATTTCTCACCACTTGTCGCTGAGACATCGTAAGTGAGACATGTCTCTTTGAGAGTGGCTGCAACTTTGCAATCATGACGTTCAAGACATTCAGAAAGCAGGGATGGCTGGGAGGAGAAGGGTGAGCTTCAGTGAAAATGCGACCCTAAGAAATATTAGTTTATGTTGCTCACATAAAGCCCGTCTGCTTTGTACGTGGCCTTCCGAAATCAGAGTCCATACACTGAAATGTCTCATTCAGCCGTGGGATAAGAATCTAATGACAGAAAGTAGAGTATGAGGTCCAATAAAATATATAGGAAATCCAAGAGGCATTAGTGGAGTCGTTTGCCAGAATCCTCCGACCCGGGAGAACGAGACTTAGAGCCCACAGCTCCCTGAAAGTCAGGTCCCTGAACGCTGGCTGTCTTCTCTGGTCATGTCTGACTCAGCAGCCTGGGCTTCCGTCACGGGGCCATGCAGAGCGCATTTGGTGTAGACGGCCTGCAATCCGTGAGCCTTTCCTTGGGATTGCACTGTTTCATGTCTGGATTTCCAGTAAGTTTCTGTGCGTGAAAAGAGGGAGCGCTGTGAACACACACAGCTCCGGACCACCTCGCAGGTCCACAGATGTGCCGGAGCACGGTGGCCCTTGTTTATGCCCGTGAGAGGCTGCGTTGCTGTTTTCCCGTAAAATTCTTGTTTTCTTCAAAATGAGATGTGCCCTGACTTGACAGGCTTTGGCAGGAGGCGGAAAATTCCAGTGACTGAGTAACCCAAAAGGCAGCAACTTTATCGAGCCAGGATGTCAGCAGCTGTCTCCTGAAGGCCTCTGCTCACATCTGGCACTTTGAGGTGTCACTGCGGTCACGCACACCACGAGGGGCATGAATGAACGACGCTCACTTGGTTCTGCTCCAAGCCAGGCTGGCATTCAGGAGCACGCCGCAGTGGAGTGGAGAGTTTATTCAAAGAAAGGTTGAACCCCTCAGTGTTTCGCAGAGTTAGACCAGAGGAGTTTTTGCACTCCACTCAAGATTGACGAGGCCGTGCCAGGCTGCACACTTCATCCTACACTCTGATATCTCTTGATTCCAGAATATTCAGACAGTGCTGATCAATCAGGGGAACTACGGGGTCAACAGCTGTCAAGACCCACTCCGTGTGCCGCTCACGTGCTTCTCACAACTCCAGGAAGTGGATGTTGCTCTTATTAGTCACTTACCATCGGGAAAGCTGAGGTCAGCAGGGTGAAATCACCTGCCCCCAGGTCCGACAGTGGTTCCCGTATGGGGCAGAGTGGGGATGTGAATCCAGGCTGCCCAACTCCAGGCCCAGGCTCTCTCTCCAGCCAGGGAGCCAACAGCTGACACCCATGAGCCGGAGTCCTCCCGAGCCGCCGCTTGGCTCCGGAGCGGAGCCCCTACTTCTCCCACTGCCTCCCACGGGTCTGCTCAGTCCCCAGTCCTGCCTCAGACCCAATGGGTTACAAACTGACCTTGACCTTCACAATGGGAAGGTCAAACTTCACTCACCTTGTCTTCCTAAGGACACAGGATGATCACAGGGCCAGGCTCCTGCTGCAGCCACCGCTCTCTGAACCACCCCATTCAAACTTACCTGGCTGGGTCCCCAGAATTCCCCCTGGAGCCTGCTACACACAGATGCCAAATCAGTATCGCCGAGGTAAGGGACATCTATCTGGGGACCCCACCACTTCATCTGTTCTCCCAGGCAGGGATGTCCACATTCCCCTCTTAAGCACACACGTTAGGGTTGCAGCACTGGCTTCTGGCCACCCCCAGGCTTCACAGGCTTCTTCTCATGGGGAAGGAAGGGTGGCTTCTCTGGCGGGTCAGCCTGGTGTTCCCTGGGCCAGGAGTTCCACCTTAACACACAGCCAGGAGCATCCACGGTCGGAGGATGCGGGAGCGTCTGTCCCTGCAGCTGGCTGGTGAGGTCAGGGCCGTACAGGTCGAGATCTAGGTTCCCCAGCAACAAAGAGGATTCTGGACTTTGATCTTCATGGTTCCTCGAATCTGTGCTCTGTGGTTTTCTATCCCAGAGGAGAGGTGATGTGATTAATTCCAAATTCCTAAGCACCATGCTTACATAAGCTCTGGCAGAAGAGATGGGACAGAACCTTGTTCTATTTGCCCACATTGCCTCCCTCTCCTTCCAGAATTCATGACTCTCATTTTTTTAAGACATGATATTTTAGAAAATTGGCCCATTTTCTAAGAAAGAATGCAGACATTGGCCAAAAAAAATTTTAAATTCTAATAAGGCATTTATTAGTCCATTTTCATACTGCTATGAAGAAATACCCAAGACTGGGTAATTTATAAAGAAAAAGAGGTTTAATGAACTCACAGTTCCACACGGCTGGAGAGGCCTCGCAACCATGGCAAAAGGCAAAGGAGAAGCAAAGTCGTGTTTTACATGGCGGCAGGCAAGAGAGCGTGTGCAGGGGAACTGTGCTTCATAAAACCATCAGATCTCATGAGACTTCTTCACTGTCATGAGAACAGAAAGGGAAAAACCTGCTCCCATGATTCAGTTACCTCCCACTGGGTCCCTCCCACGACACGTGAGGATTATGGGAGCTACAATTTAAGAAGAGATTTGGGCGGGGAGACAGCCAAACTGTATCAGGCACTTTAGGGAAGACCCATGAAGCCCCTCTCCCAAGCCTCTCTTGGTCTGGTCCACCTCTGTGTCTCACTGCCAGGACCCTGGGCCATGCTGCATCACCTTGTCCAGGACCATCCCACAGCCTGGACGGGGCTCCCTGCCTCCCACCCCCACCCAGTCCATGTCCTGCAGCTCAGCAAAGGTTTATTTATTTATTTTGAGATGGAGTCTCGCTCTGTCACCCAGACTGGAGTGCCGTGGAGCATGGGTCAGCATTTCCTTCCTTTTTAAGGCGATCTCAGCTCACTGCAACCTCCGCCTCCCAGGTTCAAGTGATTCTCATGCCTCAGTCTCCCGAGTAGGGGGGATTACAGGCGCACACCACCATGCCTGGCTAATTTTTGTATTTTTAGCAGAGACTGGGTTTCACCATGTTGGCCAGGCTGGAATCAAACTTCTGACCTCAGGTGATCCACTCGCCTCTGCCTCCCATAGTGCTGGGATTACAGGTGTGAGCCACCGTGCCCAGCCACAGTGGGGTTTAAGGAAAGGTTAAACCACTTGTTGTTTCACAGTTAAGCATGGCTCTGAATGATCCAATACCAATGCTCTTCTTTGCTTAAATCCATTCTAGTGTTTCTGGGTCCTCAAGACCCATGCAATTTGAAGCCACCAGTGGGCCCTAGTACACCCCAACCCCATCTCACCTCTACCTCTGCTGGTCTTCCTCTCTTAACGCCCACCGCCAAGACAGAGTGGGCTCCTCCTCTGCTCATTACCACTCTTCTGCTCCAGGCTTCAGTATCACCTCCACTAGGAAGCCTTCTGCTGTCTGAACTCCAGACCCTCATTACTGGGTGCTCCCTCTGGATTGTGTCAACCTTGTCCCCTGGGTGAACAGCTTCATAAGGGCAGTGATTGTCTGTCCCTCACATCCCATCACCTTGGGCTCACCCACCTGGGCTTCCTGAAGGTGTCCACCCGTTCCTGTCCTCGGTGGTCAGGGCAGCAGAAGCAATAGGGCCCTGCAGCCTTGTGAGTATTCCTGGTAAAATCAGGATTGCTTCCTGGGAGGAGTGGGTCCCCTTGAGATGCTTTTAGAGTTGGTTTCCAAAGGTGCATTTTTAAAAAACAAAGATCCAATCTGAGAGAAGAAATCCTACTTTCCTTTGCCATTTAGAGAGAAGGCATTGAGTTTGGCGGCAAGGGGCACCTTCAGGGAATTTGGAGGTTTACTTCTTTGGAGGAAGAGTTACCGTTGGGGGATTTTGATTCTCATCCTCATTCTTTCTTTCCTGGAATGTACATGGAATTCCAGGAGCACTGCATGCACTTTCCAGGGAGGCAGGCTGCACTCTGTCCACTTGGGGTCCTCGCATTGCTGCTTTTGCTGTTGGATTTTGGGATTTGGGGGGCCCTTCTCCCTCACCTCCCCTGAGCTCTGAGGGCTCACCTCACCCTCTTGGGACTTCCAGGGAGACAGTTACCATCCCCATGAACCCATCAGCCTCTCCCTGCGTGCCCTTTTCACTCTGGTGGAACATGATCAGCCTCTTCACGCCTCTTCCTGCTCCGGGGCCTCCCCCGAAGTCTTGCCTTTGAAGTGCATCTGAGCCCTGGCAGCTTTCAGGTGAAGTTACACCTCTTCTTATCTTCCCAGTGTCTCTAGGGGTGAGGCCTTGGCAGCCGCAGGCCTCTGTGTGGAGGAGCCTGTCCCCCGGGTGACCTTGGGCTTTCTGAACATGGCACCTGGGCTGCAGACAGATGGATCAGAGGACCCTGCACCCAGCACCTGCCCCGTCTACCTGTCTGCTTTCATAGCTCCTTCTCTGCAAGGCGGGCGCCACATGAGTGGAGGGTGGCAACGGTGACGCCCTACACAGGTGCTAGTGGCTGCCAGACTTTTATTTAACTGCAGCAAAATATATATGATATCACCATTTAAACCATTTTTATTCATATTGCGTTGTAACCATCACCACCATCCACCTCCAGAATTTTTTTATCTTTCCAAACCGAAATTCTGCCCCCATTAAACGCTAAGTCAACACTTCCTATGCATCCTCCCCTAGCCCTGGCACCCACCATTCTACTTTCTGTCTCCATGAATCTGCTACTCTAGGCACCTCATATACGTGCAGTTGTACAGTATTTGTGTGTGTGTGTGTTTGTGTGTGTGTGTGTGCGTGTGTGTGCGCCTGCCTGGCTTATTTCACTGAGTATAATGTCCTCAGGGCTCATCTGTGTTGGAGCCTGGGTCAGGATTTCCTTCCTTTTTAAAGCTGCATAATATTCCACTACATGGATTGACCACATTTTGTTGACTCATTTTTCTGTCAATGGACACTTGGGTTGCTTCCAGGTTTCAGCTGTTGTGAATCGTGCTGCTGTGAATATGGGTGTTCACAAATCTCTCCAAGGCCAGGTGTGGTGGCTCACACTTGTAATCCCAGCACTTTGGGAAACTGAGGCAGATGGATCGTCTGAGGTCAGGAGTTTGAGACCAGCCTGCCCAGCATGGTGAAACCCCGTCTCTACTAAAAATACAAAAAATTAGCCAGGCATGGGTGTACACACCTGCAGTCCCAGCTACTCAGGAGGCTGAAGCAGGAGAATCGGTTGAACTCAGGAGGCAGAGGTTATGGTGAGCTGAGATCATGCTACTGCACTCCAGCCTGAGCGAGACTCCATCTCAAAAAAAAAAAGAAAATAAATTCCAAGACTCTGCTTTTAGTTCCTGTAGGTATATATCTTGTCCTGGAACATTATTTTAAAGTATTTATCCCTCTCTCCTCTCTATTATCAAGGAGGTAGTTTTTAAAGCTGTGGTCCTGCTTTGGGTGCCAGAAACTAGCTGTTGTCATTGTGATAAAAATGGGAACCCAGGTCTCCCCATGAAGCTGCCTAGATACTCACACTGGAGGAGGCAGAATGCGGGAGGAGGCAGAATGCGGGAGGAGGCAGAATGCGGGCAGCAGTGCTGGTAACAACCCCGGCCTGCTGGCTGTGGCTGGCCTGCAGATCTCTGACTCTGTACGTATCCAAGACTCGAGGACCACCTGAGCCTCACCCCAGAAGGCAGTCACGATTCCCTATTGTACCGAAGAGGAAGTCAGGGCTTAAAGGGAAGCTCTGCACTCAAAGCTCTTATCTGAAAAGCACGTCTGTCTTCAACCACATCCAAAGTGCCGGCCACTGATCTTCCACATGGTCTCCCGGAGGGGGGCGTCCTGGCCTGAGGAGCAGGGCCTGAGGCTGCAGTGGGGTCTCTGCCTCCTTTTGTGTCTGCCGCCCAACTGGCTTCCGACAGGAGCAGGTGTGGGGGTCCCTTAGCTCCTTCTGTGACGCGCGCTGGTTCATTCCATCGGCGTTTCCGAGCACCTGCCACATGCCCGCAGGGCGCGTGCACAGAGGGTACATCAGGGAACAGAAGGGGGAGAGTCCGTGCCCTCCCGGCTCGCCAGGGTGGGGGTGGGTAATGAGAAAATTAGTGCGATGGCCTCGGAGGGCGCTGAGAGCCACGGGAAGTCAACACAGGGGACTGTGGGGTGGGGCTTCCATTGGCTGCTCAGCAAAGACTCCTCTGAGGACAGAAGAAGCCGCCAGGGAAGAGCTTGCCAGACATGGGGGACACCCTGTGTGCGGGAACCCTGCGGAAAGTCAAGAGGACAGAGAAGGCCAGGGTGGCCATGGGGGGCGGGAAGGGGAAGGGGAAAAAGGGAGCAAGGGGGCAGGTCCTGGGTAATGCAGGTCTGTGGGAGCCCAGAGAAGCCCTCTGGATTCAATTCCAAGGGTGATGGAGAGCCATGGCCCAGGCCACTGTGGGACAGGGACTGCAGGTGGCAGGGGACGGAGGAAGTAGCTGGCTCTGTCCTCCAGGAGGAGAGGATGGAGCTTGGCTTAGGTGTGGAGGCTGTGGAGCTTCTCGGGTACCCATGGAAGGCTGCACGGTCCACGCCCACGGACGGCTAGATGGGGGAGTTCAACAAAGAAAACGCTGGGAAGTGGAGGGTGGGGTGCGCTTTTCAGAGCTGTGGAGGAGGAGAGAAAGAGCAGGCCTGGGCAGAGCCCAGAGGGCCCGTTTGGCCATTTTACATTTGAGATATCTCCAAGATGAAAACCCGGGACATCTCCAAGGCGTCTGGATGTGGGCCTTCCTGAACAGGGACTCCACAGGCCCTCCTGCAGCTGGGCCTGGGCTGCGACCTGTGCGAGCCATTGCATTTCACCCTCCCGGCAGCTCCCTGCTTTTCACTCCCTTGCTTTCACGGGTAGGGCGGGCAGCATGGCTGGTGAAGGCCAGTGAGTGGGGCTGCAGGTTTGACGGCAGCTCCCCTGCCACTGCCCTGCGCTCTTCTCCAGGACCAAGGGCTGGAAACACATGCAATTGCCCAAGCGAGTGGAATGGAAGAAAAAGGATGGCACAGGAGGCTCCCACTTCCCCCCACCCAGCCCCGTTCTCACCAGTGAGCCCGGATTTCAAGTTGACGTTCCACTGGAATCCATCCAGTAGAAGAGCTCTTGGTAGAGAACTGTCTCTCAGCATGATTCATTCTTATTTTTAAAAAGAGAAGACAAAAATGTAAAAGCAAAGAAAAGCTTATCCTCTTTATTTGAGGTCCTGCAGCTGAATTCATCAAGAAATGCAGGGAGGTCATTTTCTGTCTCCTTCTGCCACTTTGAGGATGTGCAGTCTTGTTTTCTTTTGCCATTTCAAGCCCAGCCTTTTAAAGAAAGATATTTCACTCTATCGATGTTCAGTTTATTTTGTTACATAAAATCCCCTAAACCTGACCTTGTAAAAACCCTGTTGAGCTCAGTACTCAGAAAGGCAACCAACTCACAATGAGCTCACTGTACAAGGAGGGTGTGTGTCGGGGTGTGCTGCATGTGAGCATGGTGTGTGTGTGTGTGTGTGAGAGAGAGAGAGAGAGGTGTTGCGCATGTGCAAGCTCTAGAACATTACGGCCAGAAACAGCGGAGGCCATCCAAGAGCACCCCTAAGAAGTCTCGCTGAGCGGGAGAAGTGACCTGGCCCTCTTCACCTGTCCACAGGTCGGCCTACAATGTGCAGACCCCCAGAGGTCACCTGCCAGGGTGTTGGTGGCCCTGTGGGTTAGGACCATCCCCTGAATATCCCCCAGCAACCTTTGCACCCTGCTCTGAGTCCTCGAGTTTCTGTTGTGTCCTACAGTAAGATTTTTTTGATGTGGAGATTATAAGCTGGCCAAGAAGTAAGACTTTTTGACCGGGTGCCGTGGCTCATGCCTGTAATCCCAGCACTTTGGGAGGCCAAGGCGGGTGGTCAGGAGATAGAGACCATCCTGGCTAACGCGGTGAAACTCCATCTCTGCTAAAAATACAAAAATTAGCCGGGTGTGGCGGCAGGTGCCTGTAGTCCCAGCACTTTGGGAGGCCAAGGCGGGTGGTCAGGAGATAGAGACCATCCTGGCTAACCCGGTGAAACTCCATCTCTGCTAAAAATACAAAAATTAGCCGGGTGTGGCGGCAGGTGCCTGTAGTCCCAGCTACTCGGGAGGCTGAGGCAGGAGAATGGCATGAACTCGGGAGGTGGAGCTTGCAGTGAGCTGAGATCATGCCCCTGCACTCCAGCCTGGGCGACAGAGTGAGACTCCATCTCAAAAAAAAAAAAGACATTTTCAGGGGCTTCCATAAAAAAGATATTTGTTCATCAGCACTAAGCAATGGGGCCATGTCATCACACAGAACAAAGGCATCGGGGACACACTCAAGATCAGGAACATGAGTGGGAGAGGAGGGGGGTGGACGCAGTGCAGGATCTGGTTATTGAACTGAGACTTGGACAACCAGGGCACAGCTGGAAGAAGCAGCATGTCAGCTACACCTAAACCTGCTTCCAAACCCTCCTGACCTGCTTCCCATCAGGTAAAAAATGTTGACTCCACACAATCCATGCTCATTTATCATAAATTTTATACAGGCCCTTCATGTGCATCGTCTACTTTGTAAAACAAAAATAGAAAACACTAAAAGAATATGCTAAATACAAAACAATAATTAAGTATCATTTTATTTTATTTTATGTTATAAACAGTAAAAAAACTTTTGCTATCTTTTTTTTTTTCAGGGGCACTGTGATTACAGATACAATGTTGTTTTGAAAATCTTTCACACTTTTTAACACAGAGATTAAAGAATCTGGTTCTAAACTTAGTTTATTTCAATATTCCTGTTGAGTGCTCCTCAGAGAGAGAAAAAATTCTCTTACATTTTTAATAGAGCACCTCCAAATGGAGGAAAATCTCACAGAATGCATGCCATGGGGTCAGTGCCTTCATAAGACTTGGTCTCTTTTACTTTGAGATGAAAAAAGATGTAGGTAGAAGTTCTGTTCTTTTCCTCCCCCTCCAGGAGGTCACCTCTGAGGTGGTCTGATCCACCAGCACCCACTTTGGAGACCATGGGTTTTGAGTGAGAAGGTGGCCAGGCTAACTGGGAGGTGGGGCGGTGGTAAGACAGTGTCCAATGTGTCCAGGAAAGCCCATCAGAGAAGGAGGCTGTGGGGCCCACTGCCTCCCATGGCCCACCTGGATGCCCCCCACAGCTGGAGGGGGCAGGTCCCCAATACCACCCTGCTTAACAGGCAGCAGGCTGGATGTCCAGACAGTAACAACCCAGGAGCATCTCCGAACCACAAAGAACAGGAGCTGTCAGACTCAGAGGAGGTTCTGCGTGCTCCTTGGGGGTCTCCAGCAGAAACAAGACCCCGTTGCTGAAACTGCCCGCACCCTTTCACAGTTTCCTTCCACTCCACCCCTTCTCCCCTGCTTCCTGGGATCACCAATCCCACCCCAAATCAATTACTTGCATCCAAATTTTTGTCCCAAACTAATTCCAGGGGTAAGGAACTTTTGGAGCCAGATGAGGGCTTTGAAAGCTCAGAAGAAGGGTTTGGAATCCTGCCAAGGACCACAGCCACAGCAGCCACTCTTTCAGCCAGGAAGTGACGAGATGGGACTCAAGTTTCAAAAGCTTCTTTCCTTCGGGCAGTGGAGATTGGAAGTGTAGAGGTGGGAAAGGGGAGAGAAGGCAGCCCTGTGGTCAGGTGGCCTCAAACTATAATCACTAATTGAGTGGAGGCAAAAATGTAACAACATGTTTTCTTCTTAACTATCCCCAAAAGTTATCAGCTTTTCTCTCTTATCCTTCATAATAGAAACTTAAACAAGGGGTTTAAAAAGTGTCATTCCCAAAAACCTGTATCTTTAGTTTAATCATGAAAAACATCAGGTGATCAGGCCGGGAGTGGTGACTCATGCTTGTAATCCCAGCACTTTGGGAGGCTGAGACAGGCAGATCACTTGAAGTCAGGAGTTTGAGATTAGCCTGGCTAACATGGTGAAACCCTGTCTCTGCTAAAAATACAAAAATTAACTAGGCGTGGTGACACGTGCCTGTAGTCTCAGCTACATGGGAGGTTGAGGCAGCAGAATTGCTTGAACCTGGGAGGCGGAGGTTGCAGGGAGCCAAGATCACGCCACTGCTCTCCAACCTTGATGACAGAGCAAGACTCTGTCAAAAAAAAAAAAAAAAGAACAGGCAATCAAATTGAGGGGTGTTCTACAAAACACCGGACCGGTCCTCGTTAAAACTCTCAAGATCATCAAAGACAAGGAGAGTCAGAAAGCGTCACAGCCACAATGACTAAATGCAATGCAGGATCCTGGGACAGAAAAAGAACATCAAGTACAAACCAAACAAATCTTAAGTATGAACTTCAGTTAATAAAAAGTCTCATTCTGCATTGATTGTAACAAATGTTCCACCATACTAATGTAAGATGTCAATAATAGGGGGAGCTGGGTGTGGGGTGTATTTCTCTGTACTATTGTCACCATTTGTCTGTAAATATTCTAAAGTTGCAAGTTTTTTTTTTTTTTTTAAGCGTAATTATTTAGGGAACATCTCTAGCTTTCCTAGTAAGAAAGGGACCACAGAGATGGATGTTGAAGTGCCCGCTGTGTTTGATGCAGTTAGGATTAGGTGGATTCTGTTTCTTCTTCTCATTTGTGTTTTCAAATTGTCTAGAGCAGAAAGAAAAAGTCATGCGGCTGGGTGCAGTGGTGCACGCCTGTAATCCCAGCACTTTGGGAGGCCAAGGCGGGTGGATCACCTGAGGTCAGGAGTTTGAGACCAGCCTGACTAACATGGTGAAACTCTGTCTTCACTAAGTACAAAAATTAGCCAGTTGTGCTGGTGGGCACCTGTAATCCCAGCTATGTGGGAGGCTGAGGCAGGAGAATAGCTTGAACCAGGGAGGTGGAAGTTGTAGTGAGCCATTGCATTTCACCCTGGTCAACAGAGTGAAATTCCATCTCAAAATAAAACTAAAAAATAAATAAATCATGCTTTGATGTTGGAGAAAATAAATATCAGTTTGTGCATTCTCTCAACTTTTATTTTACTACGCCATTTTTGTCTGGACTGTAGGTAACAACAGACAAGGGACATAGGGGAACAGTCGGAGACTCCAGCTCTGCAGTCAGGGGTTGAAGCTGGGAGCGAGACACATCAGTGCATGCTGTCTGTCTACAAGGATGGGCTCAGCAGGAAAGCTGGCTGCTCCATTGCCTCTTATGTCAAACCTCCATGGCTCTGTCTCCTCAGCTGTCCTGAGTGGGCACTTCCCCAGCAAAAGCAGCAAGCTGCAAGAAGGCTGGAATAAAATTGATGACACTGGTTAGTAGCTTCAATGCATGGCAGACCTACGCATACAGGGTCTGTGAGTAGCCTTCAGCTCCCTTTGGAACAAGATTGAGTTTGGTTGGATGGATGGGTATATGCGTGGATGGATGGGTATATGTGTGGATGGATACATGGAGGGACAGTTCAATGAATTGCTAATGATTACAACAGTGCTGCAAGGTGGATACTATTGCTATCATTTTATAAGAGTTCCAGAAACATCGAGAGCCTTGCTTGAGGTCATCCACAGGTATATGAATGGCGCCTCACCCTGTCTTGGGTCAAGGCGATATTTTTTACAATGCACTAAGTGTCCAACTGCTGCAAGATATTTTAGGTCATACACTGACTTTTTAGGATAGTTGCATATTTAATATGTATCTTAAGATCTTATATTAAGGGCATAAAACTCTTAATTTTGCAGTAGTATTTCTTGACTTGAAGCTAATTGCATTCTTATAAAAAGTGAGTTGATTTGAAGTCAAGTACTAAGTAAATAGCAATATGTAATTGCATATTTCAACAAAACCCTAGTAACTTGTGCTTACCCCTTACCCTTCAGCATTTATAAACCTTGGTGGGTTTGGGTGCATATGATAGCAGGACACATTTCCCACAGCAGAAGCACCAGAGACATGCCAGGCAGAGCCCGTACAAGACAGCGCTGTTTCTGCATGCAAACGCCAACTGTGAGCAGAGCCCATCTGATGACCACCATGCTTCCAGCCTGGCCGATTGCGTGGCTGGTCACGTCTCCAATAATGATGAGCAATAAAGAATACAGAGAGGGGCAGATCTGGGATCCGAGGAGTGGGGTTACCGACAGGCCTTGTTTGGGCGTATGAGGTCCTCCCCCACAGTTAGTTCTACTCTCTTCTTTTCCTCTCGAGCGTGGTGATGTGTTTGTTCTCTCTCTTGTTTGTCTGTTTCTCCTCTTGCTGTGTTGAACTATACATTTGTTCATTTTGTAGAATGATCAAGGATCACAGTGATCATCCCTTTGTGCCAGACAGGGTTGCAGGAAGAAACAGGTGACGCTCTCAAATAGGGCCATCGAGAGAGTTTAATGAACAAGCTGCTTACACAGGCTTGGCCAGGACTAAAGGAAACCATCACAAGGAAGACGCAGCCCAGGCTAGCAGCAGTGGGAGTGACTGTCACGGGGCACAGAGAGCGAGCTGCCCCTGCAGGAGAGGGCCAGCCAACGTGTGCCTTTAGTCAAGGGATGTTGCCAGCCCAAGGCAGCACCATGGGGCAGTAAATAAAGGGGTAAATACTCCTCCTGCCTGCTGCCCCCCTGCCAAGGTCCAACTCTTTTTGCTCACCTGAAACCCTCTTCCTCAACCTGGACCTCTCCTCTTCAGCCTTTGAGTCTCACGTCAAGCCACACGTCCTCAGCAGATGGGACGTTGCAACCTTATGTGGATGTAGGCTGTTTTTCCTGAGGAACCCCAGTGCTGGTGAAGGCAGAGGGCATGACGGGCATCCTCTAAAGCTGATGGCAGAATTCAAAATAACCCCCACCTTTCTCAAGAACAGCTTGGAAATGCAGGTCCAAATGTGAGGAGAACAGACCCTTTATAGAACAACATTTGTAGGAATTTGTCGCGAGTAAATATATTCAGACTAGATTGAAAAGTTCTTTATGCAAAATGTTTATCAGACGCTTTCAATAATAGCAAAATTAAGTAAATTAAACAAATAGATGACAATCCAAATGTCCATTTGTCCCGTCAGTAGACACTTGGTTTTGAAGTCAATGGTCCATCTGTACCGTGAACTATTATGCCATTAGCTCTAGCCAAGGAAAAAGGAGCATGATATAGACGGCCCTGAAAGCATTCCTTAGGAGAACGTGATTCCATTTTTGTGGAATCTTCTGCCTCAAGCTACAATCACTGTGCCGGCCAAGGACAGCCTCCCATCTCCTTCCATGCAGCCCTGGTCTAAACTGGAAAAATTCTGCCCACCAAGAGGAATCCTTATTTAGTGATGTTGTCAACGTGGCTTTTCAATAGCACATTCATTCTCCGCTCTCCACTTCAGCCAGGAAAGGGTGGGGGGGAAGCGGGGAGAAGAAAAAGAAAAAGCTGAGTGTTTGTGTGAGCATTTTGGAGACTGAGCTCAACAAGGCAGGTGTGTTGTGCGGGTTCCTTCAAGACCACAGGAGCAAAAGAAGCAGTGAGAGCGCGGATTAAAAGGTGCCAAATATTTGAAGCTCCGTAAGCCCCAGCTGCAGAAACCCAGAGGTCAAAGTGCTTAAGGATGCATAAAATGCGGATTTTTCCATAATTATTTAAATATGTGTTAATGAGTGCTCAGAACACAGTTAGAGTATGTCTATTAAAGGATTAAAAATAAAGGGAAGTGGAAAAGGAATAGCTCAAGCAGGAGAAAAAGCACTCATTTGGGGGTCAAAATTCTCCCAAATTTCTCTTTGGCTCTAGTTCTACCACTCAGAGCAAGTCACCCAGTCTCAGCAGGGCTTCCCTTTCCCGTCTGAAAATGAACAGTGGGTGGGACAGATTGATCAATGCCCTCAGCATAAAACCCCTTGTTCATGAAAACCGGCTCGTCTTCTATATTGAATTGAATGGGGAAATAAGAATTTTTGAAAGCAAGGGAGCTTGCAAGAGGGCTGTGAAGTGTCCTAAGCTTTCTCAGGTCTCTAAGCAGAGGAAGGGCGCTATTTTGTAACCAGCAGACTCCAAAATACAAATAAGCCCCTGAGAAAACCCAGAAAAATCTGATGTGGGGGAAGATTTCAAATCCGACCTACGCCATTAACCCCTGTGGTCATCTCATCCACCCCGCCTAGAAGCCCATCAAAGTGTCAGCTCAGCCTAGAGTCCCTGGTTAAGGAGCGAGGCATTTATACCATTTGCTAGGAGTGCAGGAAATATAGGAATGACATTTCCATCCGTTTTCTTCCCCAAGCAAGAAAAGGGCGGCAGGGGCGAGAAAGAAAGAAAGCAACCACGTCCAAGGCTTGGCTGCATCCCATGTCTTTGACACCTAGGCTTTTATTGGAACTGCTACTTCCAAAATAAAGAAAGTAGTGACTTCAGGGTATATTTTGCCTCCGTTTTTGAGGATGTTTTGGGCCTTTCATCTCCTCTGAAGGCGTGTCACCTAATTATACCCCTTTCATCCTTGTGTTGCTCAGGCAGAACATGCCAGTCCGCTCTACGGCCATTGATTATGACTGAGCGCTTTCCACGTTCCAGCTGCTGCCGAGAGCCTGGGTATTTGTGAATACCTGAATAAACTCCTTTAATCCAAAAACAAACTCCTCCTGAAAGAAACAGCCTGAAAAGGCCTTTCATAGAGTGTTTTCCAACTCACTGGTTCATGGTTTCTTTGGATTTCACTGTGCTTCCTGAACTAATGGTCTCTGAACACATTCCCAACTGTGGCTTACTGGTCTACCCAGGTCGAGTTCCCCGGCACGAGGTCCCTGGCATTAAAGGAGAAGAAGGAAAAAAGTAACACAGCAGATGCTTATAGGAGCTGCCAGGACTGGATGGGTTGAAACTGAAAGGAAATATATGTGGGTGAGAGTGTTATGGTGTTTCTACGATTTTTATGAGAAATGCTTCTCCAGGTAATGCTTTAAAAACAAAGTTACAATCACACAGGACACACACGTGGGGTGTGGCTTCTGCTAGATTGAAAGCAGATTGCTTGAATTAGCACTGGAAGTCCATAACTACAGAACCTGATGACTCTCTTCTAATTGATAGATTTGCTTTAAGATCCACAATTTGAATTGGAAAAAAAAATCTGCTATTGAGATTACAGTGGGAGCACTAAGAAAGCACAGAATTGACTTGGAAGCTTCCCAGTGGGCAGCCGATAGGTTCAGACTGGAGCCCTGGACTTGCAGTTGTCAGATTCTAGAGTGAGAAACGGCATGTTCGCTTACTACCCTTGTAAACCGTCCTCAGCTCATTACTTCCCTGCTTGGCCTCTGTATCCTGATCTCCAAAACGAAGGGGCGAGGCGAGACCAGGGGAACTTTTCTCCAACAAATTGAATTCCTCTCACCTGAGAAAGTAGGGAGGGAGGGAGGCTACTAGAACCCCCACCATGAAGATCCTCACCCTGCCCTCTCCCTGCCTTCCAGGGATCCCTGGCATGGTCTAGTTTGGTTACTATTGCTATGTAACCAATTACCCCAGAAATCAGTGGTATCAAACCATTGCCCTTTTACTCTGTTCATGATTTGGTGGGCTGGGATTTAGAGAGGGCTTGACTGGGCAATCATGACTTGGAGTCTCTCAAGAGAGTCCAGCCAGGTGTCAGCTTGGGCTGCGGGCAGCTGGAGGCTTGACAGGCCGCGTGTGTGTCCAGGGTGTGTTACTCACGTGGCTGGTGTTGATGCAGGGGCTGTCAGCCAATGCATCCACATGTGGCCTCTCCAGCATGGCGGTCTCAGGGTTGTCAGATTTCTTACTTAGTGACTTGGCTTCCTTCAGAGCAAGAGTTTCCAGAGAACCAGGTGGAAAACATGTGGCCCACATGACCTACTCGCAGGAGTCACACAGCCTTACTTTCACCACATTCTATCGAAGGTCAAAGGGCCACCAAACCCAACCGCAGGGAACACAGATCTCCCTCTCAGTAACAGGTGAGGCAAGACCACGTTATGGGAGAGCCAACAGGCATCAGGTATGATTGTGGACATCTTTACAAATCACAGTCCACCCCAGGTTCCAAGAAACACAGTTGGAAACCACGAAGTTAGAAGGTCTCTAACGTCTCTTTCTGTCAGTAAAGCAAAAAACTCAAGAAGGGCAACATTTACTTGTCCAGACTCTTTCTTTTTTAAAGAGCTTTACTGCTTTGGGAGGCCGAGGCAGGAGGATCATGAAGTCAGGAGATTGAGACCGTCCTGGCTAACACAGTTAAAACCCTGTCTCTACTAAAAATACGAAAAAAAAAAAAAATAGCCAGGCATGGTGGCGGGCGCCTGGAGTCCCAGCTACTTGGGAGGCTGAGGTGGGAGAATGGTGTGAACCCGGGAGGCGGAGCTTGCAGTGAGCTGAGATCACACCGCTGCACGCCAGCCTGGGCGACAGAGCAAGACTGTCTTAAAATAAATAAATAAATAAATAAATAAATAAACTTTACTGGAGTGTGCAGGCCTCCCTTGTTTTATTGTGCATTTAAGTGCTTTACTGTGCTTCGCAAATACTGCGTTTGATACTTTTTCACAAACTGAGGGTTTGTGGAGACCTTGCATGGAGCAAGTCTACCAGTGCCATTTTCCCAACAGTACATGCTCATGTCAGGGCTCTGTCACATTTGAGTAATTCTGACAGTATTTCAAACCTTTTCATTATGATTACATCTGTTATGGTGACCTGTGATGAGTGAGCTTCATTACTATTGTGATTGCTTGGGGGCACCATGAACCACGCCCCTGTAAGACAGTGAACTTACTCGATAAATGTTGTGTGTGTTCTAACTGTTTCACTCGCTGTTCCCCCATCTCTCTCTCTATCCTCGGGCCTCTCTATTCACTGCAACACAATAATATTGAAATTAGGTCAGTGAATTACAGTGGCCTGTACGTGTTCGAGTGAAAGGAAGAGCCACAGGTCTCACTTTACACCGAGAGCTGAAACGATTAAGCTTAGTGAGGAAGCCATGTCAGAAGCCAAGGTAGGCTGAAACTAGGCCTCTTGTACCAAACAGTTGGCCAAGTTGTGCATGCAAAGGAAAAGCTTTTGAAGGAAATTAAAAGTGCTACTCCAGTGAACACATGAATGATAAGAAAGTGAAATAACCTTACTGCTGATATGGTGAAAGTTTTAGGGTTTGAATTAAAAGATCAAACTAGCTACAACATTGCCTTGAGCCAAAGCCTAATCCGGAGCAAGGCCCTAACTCTCTTCAATCCTATGAAGGCTGGTGACGTTGAGTGTCTTTTCATGTGCTCATTTACCATGGGTGTAATCTCTTCAGTGAAATGTTCCTTCATGTCTTTTGCTTAATTGGATCGTTTGGTTTAACTGAGTCTTGACAGTTCTTTATGTATTCTGGATACTAGTCCTTTTTCAGATACGTTGTTTTCAAATATTTTCTCTCACTCTGTGGATCTTCTTTTTATCCTTGGAAAAGTATCTTTCAAGAGCAAAAGATTTTAATTCTGATGCAGTTGAATTTATCATTTTTTTTCTTTTGTGAATTGCGCTATTGGTATCAAGTCTTAAGACCTTTGTGCCTAGGCCTAAGACATTTTTCCTGAAAGTTTCATAGTTTTATATTTTACATTTAAGTACATTATACATGTTGAATTGATTTTTGTATAAGGTATAAACCTTACATAGATGTTCATTTTATTACCTATGTGCTATTCTTTAGCACTGTTTGTTGAAAAGTCTCTTTTTTTCTCCATTGAATTGCATCTCTGTTAAAAATCAGTTGGGCATATCGGTGTGGGTCTATTTCTGAGTCTCTCTTCCATTCCATTGACATATGTCTATCCTTCCACCATTATCACAGTCTTCTTGATTACTATAGCTATGTAGTCACCCTTGACGTAGGAGAGACTGATTCTTCTCACTTTATTCTTCTTTTTTCAAAATTATTTGAACTTTCCTAGTTTCTTTCCATTTTCAAATAAATTTTAGAATAACCCTGTCCATCTGTTAAAAAATTCTCCTGTTATTTTGATATTAATTGCATTATACTTGTATATCAATTTGAAGAGAATTGCCCTCTTTACTATGTTGAGTCTTTTAATCCCTGAATGCAGTATATCACTCCATTTATTAAGATCTTCTTTGATTTCCTTCATCAACATTGTATATTTTTCAGCATACAAGGTACATGTTTTGTTACATTTACTACACATTTTGAGCAATTATAAATGGTATTATATTTTTAATTTTCGTGTTTATTATTCTGACTAGAACCTATAGCACTGCACTGAAGAAGAATGGGGAGAGTGGACATCCTTGCTGTGTTCTCAATCTTAGGGGGAAAATATTTAGTCTTCCACAACTAAGTATAATGTTATCTGTAGCTTTTTGTAGATGCACATTTTCAAGTCAGGAAGTTTCTCCCCTATTTCTATTTTTCTGAGTTTTTTTTTTTTTAATCACAAATGGATGTTGAATTTTATCAATGCTGTTTTTGCATTGATTAACGTGAATATGTGATTTTTCTTCTTTAACTTGTCAATAGGGTGGATTATGTTCAATACTCATGATTTTTGAGTAGTGAAACATGCCTGCATCCTTGGAATTAACCCTACTTGGTTATGGTGTATAATTCATCTTATATATTACTGTATTCTGTTTGCTGATATATAGTCAAGAATGTTTGCATCTATATTCATGGGGAATATTAGACTAAAATTTTATTGTTTTTGTCTGGTTTCGATATTAGTGTAATACTTGCTTCACAGAATGAATTGCAAAGTGTCCCCATCTGATGTATTTCTCAGAAGAGACTGTAAAAAATTGGTGTTAATTCTTGTGTAAACGTTTGGTAGAACTCTCTAGTAAAGCCATATGAACAAGGAGATTTCTTTTGTGGTAATTTAAAAATTCTTAATTTAATTTAAAAAAAATACTTATAGGACTATTGAAATTATCTATTTCATACTAGGTGAGTTGTGATCGTGTTTTTAAAAATTAGGGGGATGTCCTATTCCTTGTTTTCTCGGAGTTTTTTAAAATTAGGAATGAATGTTGGGTTTTTCAGATGCTTTTCCCACCACTATTAGATTATCATGATTTTCTCTTTTTTTCTTCCTTCCTTCCTTCCTTGCTTTCTTCCTTCCTCCCTCCCTCCCTCCCTCCCTCCCTTCCTTCCTTCCTTCCTTTCTTTCCTTCCTTCTTTTTTTTTTTTTGATGGAGTGTCACTCTGTTGCCCACACTGGAGTTCTGTGGCCCAATCTCGGTTCACTGTAACCTCCACCTCCCGGGTTCAAGTGATTCTTCTGCCTCAGCCTCCCAAGTAGCTGGGATTACAGGCATGTGCCACCACGCCCAGCTAATTTTTGTATTTTTAGTAGAGACGGGGTTTCGCCATGTTGGTCTCGTGTTGGTCACGCTGGTCTCAAACTCCTGAACTCAAGTGATCCACCTGCCTTGGCCTCCCAAAGTGCTGGGTTTCAGGCTTGAGCCACCACACTTGGCCATGATTTTCTTGTTTAGTTTGTCACTATGATGAATTACATTGACTGATTTTCAAATCAACTGACCTTGCATTCTTGGGACTCACTTACTCGTGATGTGTTATCCTTTGTTGGGTTTGATTTCCTAAAATTTTATTTAGAACTCTTGCTTCTGTGTTCATGAGGAATACTGCCCTGTAGTTTTCTTGTCTTGTCATTGCTTTGTCTGACTTTGGTATCAGGATAATGCTAGCCTCATTAAATGAATGAGAAAGTGCTCTCTTCTTTTCAGTTTTCTGGAAAAGTTTGTGTAAAGTTGGAATCATTAGTCTCCTTAAAGCCTTGGCAGAATTCATCAGTGAAGCAGTATGGACCTGGAGTTTTCTTGGTGAGAAGGTTTCTAACTACAAATATAGTGACTTTCATAGATAGGGCTGTTCAGGTTATCCACATTTTCATGAGTTAGCTTTAGTAGTTTGTGTCTTTCAAGCAATTTGTCCACGTTCCCCAAGTTGTCTGTAAGATCAGCAGTGATGTCAACAATCTTATCCCTGGCCAGGTGCAGTGGCTCACGCCTGTAATCCCAACACTTAGGGAGGCGGGCAGATCACGAGGTCAGGAGATCGAGACCATCCTGGCCAACATGGTGAAAACCCGTCTCTACTAAAAATACAAAAAATTAGCCAGGCGTGGTGGCGGGCGCCTGTAGTCCCAGCTACTTGGGAGGCTGAGGCTAGAGAATTGCTTGAACCCAGGAGGCAGAAGGTGCAGTGAGTCACGATCATACCACAGCACTCCACCCTGGCAATGGAGTGAGACTCCATTTAAAAAAAAAGAAAGAAAAAAAAAAACTCATCCCTAATAATTGGTAATTTGTGCCTTTTCTCCCCTTTCTTGATCAACCTGGTTAGATGTTTATTCATTGTATTGATCTTCTCAAAGAAGCAACTTTTGGGTTCATTGTTTGTTTTTTTTTGTTTTTGTTTTTTGTTTTTGAGACAAGTCTCACTCTGTCGCCTAGGCTGGAGTGCAATGGTGCTAACTTAGCTTACTGCAATCTCTGCCTCCCTGGTTCAAGCAATTCTCCTTCCCTAGCCTCCCAAGTAGCTGGAATTACAGGAGCTGCCACCACACCTGGCTACTTTTTTTTTTCTTTTTTGTATTTTTAGTAGAGACAGGGTTTCACCACATTGGCCAGGCTGGTCTCAAACTCCTGACCTTAAGTGATTGGCCTGCCTCAGCCTCACAAAGTGCTGGGATTACAAGCGTGAGCCACTGCACCTGGCCCATTGGTTTTGTCTAGTGTGTTCTTGGTCAGAATTTCCCTGCAAACAAAGGACACTCGCTCTTCCTCCTTTCCTCTTGTCTAAGGAATTCTCTAAGAGAACTAGCTCACTTGAACCTTGTCCAAGGCTAACCTTCAAAATGAATCCACCTACCAACTCTTGTTTTTCTCAAAACTCTCAGCCCAGTACTGCAAAATCTCATGTCGCAAATAATTTTTTCGAAGGTGCAGCATTCTAATCACATACTGCAGAGAAAACCGGTGTGCCGCTTTCGAAATATTCTGCCCCTTACAGAAAAACTTCAGTGACGGGGATGTGATAACATGGGATGTCCATTTAGTGACAGGGATATTCATGATCCGGCTCTGCTTTTTGCTAACATGTGACCTGGAGTGAGTGACTAGCCAGCTCTAAGCCTCAGTTTTCTTCTCCAAAATGGGAATAATAATGGGGCTGCTGAAGGACCCACTGCCATGATGAACGCAAAATCTCAGCGCCGAATCTGGACGTGGTGAGCATTCCATTAGCAGTGGCTATTAAAATATGACAGCGAGGCTTATGGTCTGGGATTCTACTCCCTTTACTACTGGAAAGGAAGGATTTACGGTCTTCCTTTTCTTCTGTTGATGTTGGAGCCAGCATTTATTGGTTGTAAATGTTAAAAATATAAACCTGTGGTGGAAATCCACGGACTGTGCATTTCATCCCATTATGGACGAGTCTACGGTCACACCTGGTCAAGCACTAAAGTTTGTATTTCCAACACCCAAAATACACTTTAGTTATAACAAGTGTTTCTTCAGGAAGTCTGACAACTCTGCGGCCACGTCTCGGGAAGAATATGGATCGCGGGAATTTGCCCAAACTGGCCTTCCCGAGCGTGCAGTTGTATCCTCAGAGCTGGGCAGGACCGGCCCAGGGGGATGGGGATCCAGCAGGTCCAGTTGTGGTGAGGTGGCTTCTGAGGCCATGCCAACTGGCCCACTCCACGAAAGAGCATCTCACTGCCCCTCAGGGAAGCAGCTGGACTTGAAGCCCTGCTGGAGACAGGGAGAGTGGGGCGTGTGAAAAGCCACAGGAAGGGGAGGGCTGATGAGCGTGGTGAGCGTGGTGTGGGGTGGGGCCGAGCTGGGGAGAATCTAAAACCCATAGCACCTTCTGTGACCTTTCTGCCATGGAGAGGGGCAGCCCCACCCCCACCCCACTGTGCAGGGCGAGGCTCTGCAGCAGCATCCTGAGTGGGGCATGACAGACATGCTGCTGTGTGACCTCCCAGGTGGGCTGGGAGAGGCCAGGCCACCTCTGCCCAAGTTTCTTGGGACACTCACTCTGGGAGCCTCCCACTGCCACAATAGACATCCAATCACCCTATGGCTATATATATATATGGCCATATATAAATAAATAAATATATATATATAGAGAGAGAGAGAGAGAGAGAGAGAGAAACAGAGATACACAGAGATAAACAGAAATGGAGAGAGAGACAAAAGAGATCAAGAGACGGACAAGAGAGAGTTGGAGGGAGAGATAGAAAAAGATGTAGAGAGAGAAAGAGAAATAGAGAGAGACACACAGAGAGAAAGAGGCAGAGAGATGGAGAGATAGACAGAGAGAGATAGAGAGAGGGACAAAAGAGAAATGGAAGGAGAAACAGAAAGACAGAGAGACAAAGAGAGAGATGTGGAGGGAGAGACAGAAATACACAGAGAGAGAAAGAGGCAGGGAGAGATGAAGAAAGAGACAGAGAGATGGAGAGAGGGACAAGAGAGAAATGGAGGGACAGACAGAAAGATGAAGAGAGAGGCAAAGAGAGATGTGGAGGGAGGAAGAGACAGGTGGAGAGAGAGAGAGAGGGAGGAAGAGAGACAGGTAGGAAGAGGCAGATAGAGAGAGAACCTCCAGCAGCTGCAACACCAGCCATTTTGGGTCTTCCCAGCTGGGCTCCAGCCTTGTGAGGGAGGAAGCCGAGACATACCCCAACCCAGCCGATCTCACTACCCTGGCCTGAAGACCGTGAGTGAGAAGTGCTGGCTGAGTCCAGTCAACCCAAAACTTGTGAACAAAATCAAAGAAGGCTGTGGATTTTCTTACCACGTGGGGGACAGAGAGAGCCAGTTGTCACCCAGCAAGAGGGTGCTGGAATGTGAGCCATGGCCTTGCCGGAGCTGCTTAATCTCTCTGGGTATCTCAGTCTCCATCAGTCAAATTGGAGTCATGGTGCAGATTTCTGAGAGCTGCTGTGAGAATCTAGTCAAATAGCAAGCACAGGGTCCACTGGGGTGCCCACCTCCACGTGGGCACAGTGCACAGCCCCACCCTGCAGTCTTCCTCCGCAGCCTCTCAGCACACTCCACCTTTCCACAGACTTGGTTTCACTTCATTTTGCTTATCACTGCATGGAATGGTCTTCCTTCCTCCCTCCTTCTCTCCTTCCCTCCCTCCTTCCTTCCTCTCTCCCTCCTCCTTCCCTCCTTCCTCCCTCTCTCTCTCCTTCCTTCCTCCCTCTCTCCTTCCTTCCTTCCTCCCTTCCCTCCTTTCTTCCCTCCCTCCCTTCCTTCCCTCCTTCCTTCTTTTTACCTTCCCTCCTTCCTTCTTTTCTTTCTCCCCTCCTTCCTTCTTTTCTTCCTTCCCTCTCCCTCCCTCTCTTTCCTTCATTCATTGCTTGCTCCCTCTCTCTCGTCCTCCCACATAACTTACTCAAGGAAAGGAACTTGGTTTTGTTCACTGCCCTCTGTCCTGAAGTGGGGCCTGGCACCCCACAGATGTGCTATACGTTTTTGTTGACTAGTTGAGCCATGGCTCCTGGGCATGGGCAGGAGGAAGGGACATATACGTCCCAGGCACTGCTGGAGACTTGGGCAATGCAGGCTCTCCCTTTGGGAAGGACGCTGCATGTGGTGGAGGGCAGGGATGTTCGGAAGGCACTGACCAGGCTCTCAGCTACCAGGACCAGCGTGGTGCTGGAGCCCCTCATATCTGAACAGGCACAGCAGAACCAAAGGTGGAGAGGCCCGCAGCCTTTAGGGTGGCTGGATGGGTGCTCTAGGTGTGTGGCACAGCCCAGCAGATTCTTGCTTTCTCACGGTTCCGGAGGCTAAAAGTCCAAATTCAAGTGTTGCTGGGGTGGTCCTTTCCAGGCGCTCCTGGGTTCATCTGTTCTGCGCCTCTGTCCCGGCTGCTGGGGGCTCCAGTCAACCTTGGTGCTCTTTGGTTGGTAGCTGCATCACTCCAGTCTCTGCCGCTGTCTCCACGTGGCCTGCTCTGTCCCGTGTCTGCGTCATCTCCTCTGACTCTCATAAGGATACTTGGCACATCACTTAGGGCCCACTGTCAATCCAGGATGACCTCATCTTAACGTCATGACATCTACAAAGGCCCCTTTTCCAAATAGGGTTACTTCCATGGGTACCGGGGGTTCAGATGTGAGCAAACGTTTCTGGGGGGAAACATTTAACCAACGACAGTCGCCCTTCCCTGAAGGCAACGGGAAAAAAAAAACAGCAGTGGTAACTGGAATCCCAGCTCACTTGCTTCCTGGCCGGGTGACCTGAACCTCTAAGCCTCAGTTTCTTCATCTGGAAAATGGATCAGCCCACACCGTGGATGTGTGAATTAACGGAGGTGGCACATAGAAAGCCAACAGTGTTGAACTTGGCCACGTAGTAGGGCCTCGATAACCGGCAATGCAGAATTACGTTTCCCTACCAATTAGTGGCCAACCACAGTCTACCCAACCAGCAGACAGCAAAGCGTGATGACTTGGAGGGCAACAGAAATGTGCTAAAGGGGCAATGAGGGTCTTTTCTGAATACGCACCCCCCAGTTGGAGGACTGGGTGGATCAGAGGAGAGTCCAGGGGACTTCCAGGCTGGAGATGGCCTGCAGTTAACCCCTTGTGCCCCACAAGGCAGGAGGCGGGCCTTTCTCCCATCTCTCCCTCCCTCTCTCCTGTTTATCGGGACTGTGAGTGCCAGCCCAGACGACATCATCCTCTGAGTTCCCAGCGTGTCAGCCAAGGGTGAGCCTCCCACGCGCCCTCGGAAGATAGAATTTTGGAGCACACACAGTGGCATTCTCAGATGAAGATGGCTGCCTTCTATAAGATGAACCCCCTCCACAGAAGTCTCCCGGCCAGCCCCTCACCCAGGGGTCTTGCCACCCTCTGCCCAGCTCCTGGGCCCCACAGCAGGCCGGCACGAATGAGGTTTGGGAGCTCTGTGGTGGATTGAACCAAGCGACCCGGCCTTTCCCAGTCTGCACCCAGCACCCGGCGCCAGCACCGACCAGGGAAGGGGCCTTCAAGCAAGCCTGGGTTGGCGGTTTGGGGTTTGGAACATCCGTTTTCAGATAAAATCAGTTTTTTTATTAAAACAAAAAAGAGAGAGAGAGACAGTTTCAGAGACAGACTGAAAAACAAAACAGCCCTTTAGCTCTTTCTCTGAAATGACATCAGCGGCCACCACAAAGCCCGAATCGGCCTCACTGCATTCAGGCCGTCGGGATGTATCATTTCCCCTCCAAAATACCCACTGCGGCATCGTCCCCAGCCCCGCCGGCTCAGAGCCTGCTCCCTCAGTGGGAGCCGTGCGCTTTCCCACCCAGGCTGCAGAGGGGCTTGTAATTGGAAAAGTGCAAGTTGCAGATGAACTGGGAGCCGAGACCAGGAAATGGGTTTATGGTGGCGAGCTTTGTCCTCCTTTTGCACTCGGTCTCTAAAGCACCATCCACGTGGGCATTTGCATCCTGGGAGTCCGGAATGACCTTGCCCGGAATGAGCTGTCCCCTCATCCCTCTCCGTGAATGTGTCCCTCCCACCCCAGGTCCCCACCAACTAAGCCCCTCCTGTCCCCTCTCCATCTAGATGTGTCCAGACTCTCCAACCCCCACCAACTAGCCGCCTCTGGAGCATTTAAGCTACGTGGAAACCGGAGAACATTTTAGGAATGGATGTTTGTTTCTGAAGCAGCAATGCAATTGCATTTGAATTTGTTTAGCATCACATAAAAATAGACATATCAAAATTTACCAGAAAGAAATATTAATACAATGGCATATTATGAATAATCTGGTTGTCTGTGGCTAATGAGCTGTTTTTTCTTCATTGTTTCTACTTTGTAAATTTTCTAAATTTTACTTTTGTAACACAAAAACGTTATTTATTAAAAACCACCAACAGAATCTTGTCTCGGGGCCAAAATGAGCTACTTAAGAGAGTGGAAAGTCAGCCTTTATAGAGAGCCAACAGCCTCCAGGGACTTATTTCTTTGAAGAGTCACTTTTTAAATCTCAGAAATAATCTGCATAGTTGAAACTTCTGCTCCTCTGGGACTGTTATTCCTTCATTAGTTAAAGTGATTTACTGAGTCACAGGAAATTTCACTGCTGGACCAAAAAGTGATTCAATTTCCCAAGCATTTACTGAGTGTTTTCCCCAAGCCTGGCCCTGGACTGATAAAGTTGCCCCGTTCCTGCCCTGGTGGGGATACTCAGTCGAGTAGATACCCTGAGAGTCAGTTTTCTCAGTCATTCAACAAACGTAGACTGAGCTCCTACTCCTACTCTGTGACAGGCACTATTTTGGGGTGCTGGGAATACAACAGTCGACAATAGAGACAAAACTCCTCATCTTCCTGAAGCTTACATCTATGGCAAATGTGCAGAAGGAGTGTCTTAGTCTGTTTTGTGTTGCTATAAAGGCATACTGAGGCTGGGTAATTTACAAAGAAAGAAAGGTTTATTTGGCTCACAATTCTGGTGGCTGCAAAGTTCACGATTGGGCATCAGGACCTCAGGCTGCTTCCAGTCATGGCGGAAGGTGAAGGGGAGCTGTGTGTGCAGCAACCACATGGGAGAGACGAGGTGAGTGAGTGGGGGGAGGGTGCCAGGCCTCTTTAACAACCAGCTCTCCTGGGAACTAATAGAGTGAGAACTCACCCCTGAGGGAGGCCATTCATCTGTCCATGAAGGATCCTCCCCATAACCCAAACACCTCCTACTGGCCCCACCCCTAACACTGGGAATCAAATTTCAACCTGAGGTTAGGAGAAGACACACCCGAACCATAGCAAAGCGGAAGGTGCAAAACACTCAGAAAACTCACCAGAAGCAGCCATGATTGGGAGAGAGGGTGCTACAGGCTGAACTGCACCCCTGAGAACTCATGTGTTCAAGTCCTACCCCCAGTGCAGCAGAATGTGACTATATTTGGAAATAAGGTCGCTTTGTCATGAGTGAAGATAAAATCCTTAGAGCCCCAAGCCAGTCTGATTGGTGTCTTCGGAAAGAGGGAATATGGATAGGAGATAGGCATGCCTAGAGGGAAAGTGACATGATGAGGAAGCCAGAGACGGGGCCAAAGGCTCCCCACAGCCACCGGAAGGTGAGGGAAGGGCCAGGAGCAGAACATTCCTGGCAGCTTCTGAACAAACCCACCCTGCCAACACCTTGATCTCAAACTTCTGGCACCCAGAACTGTGAGAGGATCCATTTCTGCTGTTTAAGCCACCCTGTCTCAGGTTCTTTGTTAGAGCAGCTCAGGGAAACAAATCCAGAGGGCTCCAGAGGGGGGCATCTGGCCTTGATAGACAGGTAAGCAGAATTCACTGGCAGAATAGCAGACAGTGCTGGCAGCGACAGAAACAGGCTAGATGCATTTCAGCAGACGGGGACTCTCTGCTGAAGGAGGAGGAGACTGGGGAGCTCCCGCCTTGCTAGGAAGGCTGTGGAACAAAGCTTAGCAAAAGGCAGAGACAAAAGACACCAGACATGCTTTGGACACAGGGCCTCTTCATGCCGGGCGGGGAGGGGGATTGCGCCCATGACCACAGTTGTCCCTGTACTCACTCCACTCCTGATATGGTTTGGCTGTGTCCCCACCCAAATGTCATCTTGAATTCCCACTTATCGTAGGGAGGGGGGACCCAGCAGGAGGCAATTCAATGATGGAGGCAGGTCTTTCCTGTGCTGTTCTCGTGACAGCAAGTAAGTCTCACGAGATCTGATGGTATCATAAAGGGGAGTTTCCCTACACAACCCTTTCTCTCTGCCTGCTGCCACCCACGTAAGATGTGACTTGCTCCTCCTCGCCTTCCGCCATGATTGTGAGCCTCCCCAGCCATGTGGAACTGTCAGTCCAATAAATCTCTTTTTTTTTTGTAAATTCCCCAGTCTTGGGTATGTCTTTATCAGCAGTGTGAATATGGACTAATAGAGTCCCTTTTGCCTTTGGGAAAGAGAATCCCTCAGTTATTTGGACACAAACGTGTGTTATCCAATGGCTTCTGCCCAAATATTACATGGGGCCTACATATACAAATAAAACTATTTATAATTTACCTAAAATTTAAATGTAACTGGGCACCCTGGTTTTGGTTTGTTTTGTTTATTTGTTTCTGATTTTTTTCTCCAAATCTGGGAATCATAGATGATAGGTCAGGTTGGATTCGTTGTCTCCAAAAGGAAAGAGCCCCATGCCCTCACCCCAGTTCCCTCCAAGCAGTGACCAAAGGTCCTGTCTTCCGGGTTCAGTGATGTAAGGGTATGTGCCAGCTGAGAAAGTCTAACCAGCAGCTCACCCTATGGCCCCAAGAGCAAAGGCTCCCCGTAAGAAGCCATATCATGGGAATATGGTTGAGCCAGGCCCCTCTGGGGAAGTTAGCAAGAACTGAGCTCACCTCTCCTTGGCCAGGTTATGGCAGGAAGAGGCAAACTTGTGCCCAGGAGGCCATGCAGGGAACACTCTGCCCTACTGCTCTGTGCTTTCCTGGCAGAGCTTCCACCATGATCCTTGTTGCCAGCAGGAATTGCACAGCCCACCCAGAAAACCGCTGTGCACCTCTCCAATGAGCAGCCCAGCCCCACACAGTCCTGGGAGAGGGGTCTCATGCAGGCCTTGGGCACATGTCACCAGGAGAGGATGGTGTTTCCTACTTGCAGAAGGCTGCGGGCCAGTGACTCGTGCCTATAAGACAGTGACCCACAAGCCCTCAATTTGCAGACCTTGCCTTAGTCCTCAGAAGTCTATAAAAACCAGACCTGACCTGTGCACAAGACATTTTGAGCTACCTTGTCTGGGAAAAGCCAAGAAATGGGCTGATTCGTGTCCTTTGACCACCTCTCTCTCTCCTTGTCCAACAGGCTCTGATTCACACAGACACGTGAGTGCATGACATAGGGGGAAGAGACCTCAGCAGCCTGGAAACACAAGCTCCTCTCTAGCCATGGCAGGTCTCTGAGAGAGAGGTAGCTGATGAAAATAGGTCTCTCACAATTTATTCACTCATCAATTATTTCTAAGCTCCTACTACGTGCCAGGAGCTGCTCTAAGTACGGGTAATGCAAGGGTAAACAAAACAAATACAAACTCCTGTCCTTACAGACAAGAAACCCTTGCTCTTATAGACAAGAAACCCTCGCTCTTATAGACCAGAAACCCTGGCTCATATAGACCAGAAATCCTTGCTTTTATAGACCAGAAGCCCTCATTCTTAACCCTTGCTCTTATTATAGACCAGAAACCCTCGCTAGTATAGACAAGAAACCCTCACTCTTGTAGACCAGAAACCCTCGCTCTTACAGACGAGAAACCCTTGCTCGTATAGACAAGAAACCTTTGCTCTTACAGACCAGAAACCCTCGCTCTTATGGACAAGAAACCCTCACTCTGATAGACAAGAAACCCTCGCTCTGATAGACAAGAAACCCTGGCTCTTATAGACAAGAAACCCTGGCTCTTATAGACAAGAAACCCTGGCTCTTATAGACCAGAAACTCTCGCTCTTATAGACCAGAACCCTCGCTTTTATAGACAAGAAACTCTTCCGAATGCTTCCTCTGTGCCAAAAACTGCTCGATGACCAGATCCAGGGTCAAATAAGACAAGGTTCCTGCCAGCCCTGCATTCATTCATTCATTCATTCATTCATTCATTCATTCATTCATCTTTTCACTCACTCTTTGACCGTTTTTAATTATCTAGCATTTTTTCACTCACTCTTTGACCGTTTTTATTTAAGAGAGTTGCTAGATGGTGCAAAAAACTAAAAAGTAAGATAGGCATTAACAGTCTCTGATCAGGGAAAGAGGTGTGTTTTAAAAAATCTCTGAACAACAAGATAAATTCCTTAATAGAAGGAAATACAAAGTGCTTTTAAAGTGCATGAGAGAAGAGGCAAACAACCTGGGATGAAAGAATTAGAGAAAAATTTGTCAAGGAGACGGGTTTTAAAGGATGTATAGGCATTCAGCATGCAGAGAAGACATTCGTCTGTGCAAAAGCAAAAAAGCTTGAGAGACAGAGATGTTTCTGGAACAGCCAATTGAATAGAACATGAGATAGGTTAAGAATCAAGATGAGGCTGGGGAGCTAGGTTGGAATTCAGCTTTAAAGAACCTGATACTCATTCTCTTATTCCACACATATTTATTGAGCACCTACTATGTGCCAGACACTGAAGATGTAGCTCAGAACAAAACAGTGAAAAACTCTGCTTTAAGGGAGGATATTTTTAGCAGGAGAGGCAGACAAGAAACATAAATTTAGAAGTGAAAGATATGGATATTGATGAGCAGGATGGGAAAATGAAACGGGAAAGGGGAAAAGTGATCAGGAAGAGTCTTGCTGAGGAGGTGACCTGAGAAGGTGAGGGAGCAAGTTATGCAGTCATCTGGGGGAAGGTGCTCCACCCAGGAGCATGGCAAGTGCAAGAGGCCTGGGGCAGGAGGCAAAGCCAGGTGTTGAAGTGGCTGCAACAGAGTAAGCAAAGGGGAGAGCAGAGGGGACAAACTCTAAGCAGAAGAACAAGGACTTTTGCACAAGACTGAGGACAGAGGGGGTCACTGGGTCATGAACAGAAGGGCATGTAGACTGGCATCATTTGGAAGTATAACTCTGGCTGCCGATGTGGTAGAGGTGGGCAGGAGCAGGGAGAGGCTCAGATGTCAGCCCCCAGCAAGGTCCCTCGTGCTGATGCCAGGTATGAAGGAAAGAGGGAAAGAAGGAAGGAAGGAAGGAGTAAGTGAATGGATAAATGAATAAACAGGTAAGTACATAAATGGATGGATAAATGAATGAAGGTATGGAAGGAAAGATAAATGAATGAGTGGATAGATGAATGGATGAAGAGATGGAGGGAGGGATGAAGAGATAGAGGAAAGGATGGAGGGTGAATGGGTGAATGGATGAATAAATGAATGGAGGGAGGGATGAAGGAATGAATGACTGGATGAATGAATGGATGAAGGGATGGAGAGGGGTTGGAGGAATGAATGGGATGGGAGGAAGGATGAATGGATGAAGGGATGGACAGATGGATAGGTGGATGAATGGAGGGATGGAGGGAAGGATGAATGGGCAAATGGATGTATGAATGAAGGAGTGGATGGAGAGATGAATGAATGAATGGGTAGATGGATGAAGGAATGGAGGGAGGGATGGAGGGATGGGTGGGTGGTTGGATGAAGGGATGAAGGGATGAAGGAAGAGATGGAGGAATGGAAGGGTGTATAGATGAAGGGATGGAGGGGGGTTGGAGGGATGAATGGGTGGACAGGAGAATGGATGAAGGGATGGAGGGAGGGATGGACAGATGGATGGGGGATGGAGGGAAGGATGAAAGGGTGGATGGATGAATGAATGAAGAATGAATGGAGGGATGAATGGATGAATGAGTAGATGGATGAAGGGATGGAGGGAGGAATGGAAAATGGATGGGTGGTTGGATTAATGGATGATGGGATGGAGGAAAGGATGGAGGGATAATGGGTGGATGGATGAAGGGATGGAGGGAGAGATAAATGAGCAGGTGGGAAGATGTATGAATGGATGAAGGAATGGAGGGAAGGATGGAGGGATAAATGGGAGGGTGCATGAAGGGACAGAGGGAGGTATGGAGGATGAATGGGTGGATGGATGAATGGATGAAGGAATGGAGAGAAGGATGGAAGGATGAGTGGGGGGATGGATGAATGGGTGAATGAGTGAATGAATGAAGGGATGGAGGGAAGGATGAATGAAGGGATGGAGGGAAGGATGAATGAAAGGCTGGACAAATGAATGAAGGAAGGGTTGGAGGGATGGAAGGATGGAGGGATGAATGAGCAGATGGATGGATGGATGGATGGATGGATGAACAGGAAGCCTCAGAGCACCAGAGGCCAACTGGGCCTCAGTGTAAAGTTCTTTGCTTTCCTCTATTAGTAATAGTAATAATAGGATTGTATTCATTTCCTGTGGCTGTGGTAACAAATGGCCAGAAATTTAGTGGCTTAAAACAACACACCTTCATTCTCTCACATTTCTGGAGGCCAAAATCTGACACAGGTCTCACTAGGCTAAAACTGAGGTGTAAGCAGGCTTGGTTCCTTCAGGAGGCTCCAGAGAGGGTCTGCTTTCCTGACTTTTCCAGCTTCTAGGGGTGCCCACATTCCTTGACTCATGGCCCCATCCATCTTCAAAGCACCTCACTCCAATCACTGCTACCCTTCACCCGTCTCCTCTAATCTGACCCTCTGGCCACCACATTCCAGGAACCTTTGTGATGATATTGGGCCCCCTCAGATAATCCAGAATGATCACCTCATCTCAGGACCATTAACCTAATCATCTCTTCAAAGTTCCTTTTGTGATGTTAGGTTGCATGTTCACAGGCTCCAGGAATTGGCATGTGGCATCCTTGGGGGGCCGTTATTCAACCAACCACAGTTCCCACAGCCAGGCTGTGCAGGCTCATTGCCACCTGTGGCATCAGTGAATCCTCCCAGCAGTCCAGGGTGGCAGGTGCTACTGTCGCTCCCACTTTCCAGGGATGAAACTAGGGCTCAGAGAGGGTCACTTTCCCTGCTCACACAGCTGGAACCCACAGGAGTAGGGACGCAACGTGCTTGTGCTCCTGCCCCCTCCCTTGCATGGCCTGGCTTCTCCACGCATCCCTAAAACCACTGCTTTAGAACGGCACATCAAATCTGCGAAAGATGCACCCCAGGACCCCGGCCCTGTCACCTCACATGAAAGCAGGTCACCCGCTGGTGAGAACAAAGTGTATTTTGAGCTCTCAGGGGGTGCTCTGAGGAGCCATTTGGGGAGGACAGCTTCTAATTCCCTGGCACTGTGACAACGCCGCCTCATGCAGGGACCGCAGCAGGGTGGCTGGGTGAACCCCCCTGTCACGAGGAAAAGAGCCAGAAGCCCCTTCTGGCACCACGCACAGGAGAAAGTGCCGGCCCTTCTCCAGAAGATGAGTTCAGCCTTGTTTATTTTCCTTTTTGTGATTGAAAACGCTCAGTTTCTAGTCCCAGCCGGACAGTAGAGCTGTTCCTTTAAAAAGAAATAGGAAGTGTGGTCCTGGCAGAGTTAACTGGAGCAATAAAAAATAAATCTTTGTAATTGTTGTGGAGACAGAAAGCAAAACAAACCGGGCTTAAGTACAATGTAAGAAAATGTCAGCGTCGGAGGGGCCGGCCATTAGCATCAGAAATCATTTCTCTCCCCCGAGGAACTGCTGGAGGGAGACCAGCGCGTTAGATTCTCCGCATTCCTCCTGGTGGGTTTCTTGGAATGCCAGACGACTACCCCTTTTTCTGTTTCCTGAAAAGAATAGTGGCTTTCAAGATGGTGATGGAGGGACCTTCAGAAATAAGCCTGGGAGAGACGATGGCCAGCTCCCACCCCTCATGGCCTCCCTCATTATCCATGGAACCCGGCTCCACGTGGCATAGGAGGGCAGGGCTGGGGAGGGTGTGTACAGACGCCACCTGGGTGTCTTTGAAATCAGCTAATTCCCTGTTGATGTCATCCAACAGGAGCATCCAGTTTCATGTCTACAATACAGAAATAAACCGGGATCTTTTCAGACTCCAAGGTTGACCTTTGCTTCCAGACATCATAATAACATCCTCCCTCTTTGTGCTACTTCCTGCACATGCACACACAAATACACACACACGCACACACAAATACACGCACGCACACACAAATACACACACGCACAAATACACACATAAATACACACACCCACACACATGCACACACAAATACAGGCACACACGTGCACACACACAAATGCACACACACGCACACACAAAACACACACACATGCACACACACACAAATACACATGCATACACGCACACACACAAATACACGCACACACATGCATACACAAATACACACACTCACACACAAATACACACGCGCACACGTGCACACACAAAAATACGCACACATGCACGCACAAATACACATGCACACACACATGCACACACAAATATGCACACACATGCACAGGCACAAATACACACACACACACACATGCGCACCCACACACGTGCACACACACTTTATAGTTGTGCGTCGGTGTCCAAAAAGGACCTGGAATTTGCTGGGGACAGTCCTCATTCAAAATAGATGCCCCAGTCGGGCACAGTGGTGCACGTCTGTAATCCCAGTACTTTGGAAGGCCAAGACAAGCGGATCATGAGGACAAGAGATTGAGACCATCCAGAATTGCTTGAACCCGGGAGGTGGAGTTTGTAGTGAGCCAAGATCGCAAGATCGCACCATGGCACTCCAGCCCAGTGACACAGCAAGACGCTGTCTCAAAAAAAAAAAAAAAATAGATGCTCCAGTGGAACCATTAGCTGTGCCCTCTTTCATTCTCAGAAGGTTCTGGAAAGGATGATTGGGTTACTTGTGGCATGAGCCCATTTCCCAGACGAGAAAAGCGAGGCTCAAACAATGAGGTAAGCGGCCCAAGTCACACAGTCGATAGGAGCCACACTGGGATTCACACTATAGCCCAGGGGAGCCCAGCACTGTTGCTTTTCATCACAGTCACCTCCTGACAGAGCAGACCACTGTGGGTTTTACATAGACAGGCCCCCAAGCTCTGACACAGCCACGCTGCTGGGGTTTCCAGTGTCTGCCAGGATCATAACAAATCAGACTTCCTATTTGAGGTTCTCTTCTGAACTGGCTTCTCTTCTAAACACTGCATGAATTTAAGTCAAAACCCAAGGATCAGCCATTTGCTTGGTGGAGAGACTTGCACTGTTTTCCCAACAGCACCTCCTGTCCGGTAGCTGGAAGCCTCTCCCCGTTGTCTCGGCTCTAGAATCTTGGGTTTATCTGACAAAGCTTAATGGTGTTCCAGGTACTAGGGCAGCAAGCAGAGACAAACTCTTTCCTGAGATTTTCCTGGGAGAAGCCAAAAGGCATTTTCATTTTGCCTTCCATCTCCAGATGCACCCTCCCCGCGATCGTTTTTGCCACCGGTGCCTTTTACACTGGCCTAGCTATCAAGGCACTGAGGGAGATGCCCTGGGCCTCGCCCAGTAAATCAGACATTTGGACACTAAGTGCATGGAGGGGGAGGGCTGGCCCTCTCAGCCTTGAGCTCTGAAGAGAGGCCCATTAGCTGGCTGTGGATGACACAGGGTCGAGGATTAGCGGGTTTTACAAACTCCAAACATCGGTAAGGGTGAGACAGGAAGAGCTGCAGCTGCCAGGCTGGGCCGCTTATAGGGACACCAGAGGGGGTGCGGGGCATGCATCTGCGGACCACCCCTCCTCCACTCACTAGCTGTGCAGCCATGGACAGTTAGGCGTCACCTCTCAGGAGCCTCTTCTGTATGACAGGGATTTGCATTCATTCCTTCCCTGACAGATGCACCCCGCGTCCACCATGGGCAGACCTGGGTCCAGATGCTGGTGGCAGCACTGGGAACACACCTGCCGCCCAGCTTGGGCTCTCTAGGGGCTCACATTGCAGTTGCAGAGAAATACAGTCTACAAGGAATGCATGAGACAGTGAGATTGCCACAGGGAAATAAAACAAAATCTGGAACAAGTGGCTAACACTGCGAGAGATTCTTCTAGCCAGAGGTGTTGCTGGCTGGAAGGGAAGCCTGTCACATGTGGGCCGAGATCTGAAACAAAGGAGAATGCGAACACAGCAGACATCTGGGGTGCAAAGTGTCCAGTGCAGGGAGTGATCCATGTGCAAGGGCCCTGGGGAGAAGAAGGGGTGGCTGGTTCCTGGAAATAATGGGTGAGAGGAGCTGGCAGTTTTAGGAGCTGGCCCCATGGTAAGGGTTGTACAAGCACTCCTTAGTGAGGAGGAGGAAAAAGAGGCAATATTCAGAAGGGACTGAGGACTGCGCCCAGGATGGGCCCCATGAGCTTGGCTGTTCACCAGTGCTAAGGCAGAGGGGAGCCAGAGGGGACACATAGGGGCTGCGGGATCTGCCGTTGGCCTAGAAGCATGCCACTGCAGAAAGCACCCCACAGGGTACCAGGGAAGAGCACCTGCAGGCTCCTTCTCACTCCTTCATCAGCCATCGAGCCCCCACAGGACCCAGCTGGGAAAGGTCCGTTATTCCTTCTTGAAAGAGGAAGCGTGGAATGATTTGCCCAAGGTCACACAGCCAGGAAATAGGAACATGTGAACATGTGAGAATGCGAAATGTAAAAATGTGAAAATGCCCTTCATTCTCAACAGAGGCCTGTTATTCTTGCCTCTATGACAGCATCCTCCAAATACACAGACCCCAAAACAAACCAAAAAACAAGGGTGAATGGGCGTTGAGGGAAGGGCCCCAAAGTGTGGGTAAGGTAGTCTATAGAAAGCAAAAGCAAAAACTTGTCTCTTTCAAGCAGGTGTTTCTGGTTTGAGTGTGCTAAACATCTTCATGCAACTGATATTCCAAGGATAATAATGGCCAATAGCAAACATTCCAAGTACTGCAGTGGTGCTTCCCGGCATCATCCCTCATCCTCAGAGATGAACGACCACTTCACTCCAGGCCTGGAGAGAGTGTGGCCCATAGTAGGTGGTGAATTAATGAATGCCCTTCAAAACTGGCATTTCTTCTCATTTTTTAAATGAAGAAACTGAAGCTCAGAGAGGTTTGAAGAAGGTCCCCCCAAGATCAGATCTTACATCCGATAAACAGCGCTGGGAATCGAACTCAGGTTTGTCCATGCAAAGCATCATCCTTTTCTTCCATCTCCCAGAGGTTCAGAGTCACCATTCCTTCCAAAGTGGCTCTCAAGAGAAGCGGATTTAAAAGGAAGCCAGTGGCTGAGGGGAGAGATCACTATATTATGTCATCAGTTATACCCTGACACCCCCTACTTTCCCTCGAGAGGGCTCTTCCTGACTCTAGGAAAACAGGAACAGTGTCTGATCCTAACTCCATTCTCTCTTGGCAAAAATAGCTTTCCTCTTCATTTGGGAGACAATGGCTTTTGAACTCATGAAAAGCAATCAAACAGTTCACAGATTGCATTGGGGACCTCAGGTTTTGTGGACAGTTGTCACTTGCCATGAAAAGCAGCTCATCATGAGGAAGCCAGATTCCATGCACGTTTTTGCAAGGGAATAGCAGTGGCTTCAACTACTGTCAACTAGTAGTGCCTGCCTTGAAGTTTCTGAGACTCTACCCAGACAGTGGAGAGAGAGGGGATTGATTGGTGATGTCTGCCTCGGACATCAGCGGTGGGAGTGGTAGAATATGAGCTGTGAATTTACTATTCCTGGTCTAGTCCTTGGGCTAATCAGAGGGAAGAATTCAACATGTGTGAAATGAACTGGAAGCACTGTGTGTCTAGAGCACCCTGACCAGAGTAGCCAGAATTCATAGCACCATTCCAAGAGTTCAGCATACTTAGTCCCTCATCAGCCCCAGGAGGTAGGTCCATGATTAGCTCAATTTATAGATAAGAGAACTTAGAATAAAAGAGGTTGAGTCACTTACTCAGTAAAGGGTGGAGAGAAGCAAGGAGTCTGTACCTGTAACCACTTATCTCCAGGCTTATGGGTGATGGGAGGAAAGGAGGCTGGCTCTGAATAGTCAAATCTGGGTTCAATTCCCAGAGCTGCTGTTTATCAGAGAGATAGGTGGTTACAAGCTCTCAAAAGACAATCGGATCCAGCCCCAGATGCAGGTGGATATTAGTGTTTCCATTTTATCATTTGGGGACTCAGAGACGAAAAGTGATCTATCAGAGCCACACAGCTTGGAAGAAGAGGAATCACGACCCGATGCAGGCCTTCTGTCTCCTCTCCCTGGCACGCTTCCTGCTACATGAGATGAGAAGGGGAAGCATCCTGTGTGATCAAGGTCAAGCAATCAGAACCAGCCCCAAGAATGAGCCAGAAATCAAAGCAATATGATTGTTCTTAAATACAGAGGCTGATTGCACAGAAGTGCAGGTTTCCAAACCATCCTTCCCTGTGTCCATGAACTTCCAGGCTTCCCAGTTGCTATTCAAACAGATGCAGATGCCCTGGACCAGCACCAGAGCAGCTGTTTGATGGTATTCCCAGCCCAATTGGAAAAAGAAATTAGCACAAACCTCCAGAGAGAATCTGTTCTCATGAAATCCACAGCCTGGTTGGGCTGCTTAGAGTGGGAAGGGAAGCTCCATCTAATTTCACATTCTCTTATCTATTGGCTTGTTTGTTTCTGTCTCCAGCCAGTCTCCAGCCCCACAAGGGAGGATCTGGCACATATGGGAACACATCAAACAGTGATCCAATACAGGACTGAACAAAATCCAGATTCCAAGGCCTTTACCTACAGCTCATCGGCATGGCCTAAAGGCCACTGTTGGGGGTCACTATCAGAGCCCTTGCTGGAGGAATACAGCCGTGGGCATCTCCTGAGAGCTCTCTTCTGCAACTAGAGGGAATCATCTCTCCATCATGATCCAGGAATCAGCAGTTCCTGGGTGATTTCCTGTTGTTTCCAAGCACTCCCAAAATTTGAGTGTTAGGAACATTTTCTTGACACACAGCAACCCCAGGAGTTCATTGCTTACCCCCACCACAACACTCACATCCTCAGCAATTAGACATGCCATTTTCTTTGTGATAGGGCTTTCCTTCAAAGCAGTGTACACATGTATAAACGCTTCAAACCATAGACATGTGTAGATAAAACGTGAAAATTCCCCATGCTAAAGACCACCATTGCAAAGAAGTGTTCACACTAGCAAATATACATACATCCCCTGAAAACATTTAAATTCTTATGAACTTAAAGTTTTAATAGGTGAAATATTAGCATGAGTAGAGTTGCAATGATCAAAACTCTATGAAAAAAGTGTACTCAGAAGCTTTACCCTCTCCTCTATCCCGTCCACTCTTTCCCTCTCCCTGTAGGTAATGAAGACCCTGAATTATTCCTTGTTTATTGTTCCTTCATTTCTTTGCAGGGGGCACATTTTCTACATTTTGCCAAAACACAGCATGACATGCATTCTGTTTTGTGCTTATGTCATTTTTTCCTTGTCATTTTATTCATTTTACCTTGGTCATCACTTCACTGCAGTTCATATCACACTGTCTCACTCTTTTTGACAGCTGCATAGTACTCCACTGTATGGAGGTACCATAGGATATCCAATTGGATATCCTAGGTGTGGGCATTTTGGTGATTTCCAACACTTGGTAATTATAAGTTGTGCTGCAATTAATAACCTGTGCACATTACCTTTCCTCTTGTTAAAGCGTGCATCCTGTAATCCCAGCACTTTGGGAGGCCGAAGTGGGCGTATCACAAGGTCAGGAGTTCAAGATCAGCCTGGTCAATATGGTGAAACCCTATCTCTACTAAAAATACAAAAATTAGCCAAGCATGGTGGCACATACCTGTAGTCCCAGCTACTCGGGAGGCTGAGGCAGAAGAATCACTTGAACCCAGGAGGCAGAAGTTGCAGTGAGCCGAGACTGCACTGCTGCACTCCAGCCCAGTGACAGAGCGAGACTCTGTCTCAAAAGAAACAAAGAAAAGCATGCACAGACTCTGGGGCTAAACAGCCTTGGCTGCAGTTCTGTCTCTTTAAATCATTAGCCTCTCTCTACCTCGGTCTCCTCATTTGTAAATGGAGATGATAAACAGTACTCTGTTGGGTCATTGTAAGGATCAAATGAGCTAACATTTGTAAAAATGCTTAGAACAGTGCCTGGCACCTAGGAAATGCTCAGGAAATGTCAATTGTATGAGTCTATCCCAGACATTGTCAGTGTTCCAGTCAAATTGGTAAGTGTTTAACAATGGACTCTCAAAAAGAAAACCCTGAATTATAGCACTTGCCAATTTCTATGGTGTAAATACTCCCACATGGCTGACATCAAACTAAATTAATGGTTGTCTCCACACATGTAGCTGGGAAGAAATGCTCATATCCCAGGGGGAGCTGGCCCCACACACCCCTCTGTGCCCTCTGGCCTGACCCAGTTTGGACACCAGCTGCCCGGCAGCCAGTGCTGGGGCACTTTGTCTGGTGCTGCCCTCAGAAGGCATTTTGCCTGATAGTACGCAAAGCCAGCAGTGCCTGGGAGTTTACGGCCCCCCGGGGGAACTTGTGGGTACAAATACTGCAACTGTTGGCCCTGATTGGCTGGCTCTGGGATGTGACTTCTTCCCCAGAAGCTGAGCCAAAGGTATCTTCAGCTGACTTCGCTTGAAGCCTCACCTTAGCTTGGCTTCCTGCCTTTCTTCCTCTCAGTTCCTCCTCCACCTGTCTTTGCAGATAACTTTCCTGGTAACTTCCTTGCACACGCAACCTTGTCTCAGGGTCTACTTCTAGGGAACCCACCTAAGGCTGCATCTCTAGATATCTTTTTCCCTTAAATGCCCTGGGATTTGGGAGAGTTTTCCACTCAATCATACTCAATAAGCTGTCCCATTAATCCTGCTATAAGCTTTTCTTGGTTTCCTCTGCGTCTGTGCCCCAAGGTGTGTCTGTCGTGGGGGGATGAGTCATGGAGCAAAGTCCTCCCCACTGACTCAGCAATGCCATTTCCTGCCCACAACCTTCTAGAACTCTTGCACTTTGACACAATGGGGACCAGCCCACCCCTGATTCACCAGCTCAGTTTTCTGTCACATCCTGTACTTTCCCTGAGGATTTTTCTGTTCTCCTTCTGACCAGAGTCAACGCCAACCAACCACAAGCACCAGAGAACAGAAACGTGGCCAGACGGTCTCCAATACGGATTAAAAAAATAAAGAGGCAAACGTGGAGGGGCGGGAGGTCCTTGGGCCTTTTCTCTTGAAATTGAGTTCACTGTGTTGAAATGTCCATCGTGTCTGCATCCCCTTCCTGGTTTTCCCCAAACAGGCCATGGCGGGGGACCAGATGGCGTTCCATGCGGTGGAAACATGAAGGGATCGCTCGCCAGCGAGCATAACTGCTCTGGAAACATTCGGAATACTCATATGTTCTGTTCTGTACTTTTCCCCTAAATCAATAAGGTAGAAATGCATCAGGAGAAAGTCAGAGGTTTCTGTCAGAATCCAGACCACAGGGAGAAAATGACGAGTTGATGGGGCTCACCCTGTGATCCATTTCTCCATGAACCTGACAGGGAAGTCTTCTTAGGGGCACCTCAGCATCTGAAGTTGGCTTTCACGATGAGCAGAAGGTGAAAAGCTGCCAAAAAATGGCCACTTTCAAAATCCAGTGAAAACAGAACTAAGCCAACAAAGGAAAAACAAGGTCCCAGGTTGCAAAACAAAACAAGTTGGGAAAACTTGTCCAACAACTGTCCTGAACTCTTGCACGGGCATGGATGTACACACATCATCCTCATCACTTCTGAAACCAGGCAGCTCTAAATTACTTCTTGAATTCCATATGGTTCAACTGCAGGCAAAGGAACATGCGTTAGGGTGAAATTTAGTCGTCATTGTTTTCACTGGGCTTGCAATAACATATTGTAAATGACTAAGGCTAGATGACACTTTCACACCAGTCTTGAAATCATCCCAGTGATCTTGACCCAATGCCATATGAAGATCTTGGTGTAGATAAAGCTATTGTGCTTCTTCTTCCTGCAGAACTACCTTAACAATCCAGAACTATGTTAGCCAGGATATTTTGAGGCAGAATTCTGAACTTAAATTGGTCATCTCCTAGTATGATAATTTTTAAATAAAAATCAAGCAAATATGCAAAAAGAAAAAAGGAAACGACAAGAAGTTTTAAAATGTTATATATATCTTACGAAAGCCAAAATGAAGTATTGCCAATCTTTCCTGAATATGGGCATTGTCCACATCTCATCTACAGGATGTATGTCCAGTTTTCTCCTTCTTCAATCATCTGATATTTTTACATTCAAATTGGTAGAAAAAGGATGCTTTCCAGTTTAATTTTCTTTCAAAGAATTTCCCAGATTTCTGAAGCCATATGCAATTATGAAGAGCACAGACTTTGCACTGAAAAATGAGTTTAAATTCTCAGTCTGCCACTTACAAGATGAGTAATGCGAAAATCCTTTCACCTCTCTAAGCCTCTGGTGAGTATCTTATAAGGTTGCTGGGGAGGTTATGAGACACAAGGCCTAGAAAAGGCTTCCTGCATTATAATCTGCCCATAGAGCAAACCCAGTGCAGGACAACTATGATTCTTTCTTTTCTTTTCTTTCTTTCTTTTTTTTTTTTCATTGAGATAGGGTCTCGCTCTGTCGCCAGGCTGCAGTGGAATGGTGCCATCTCAGCTCACTGCAACCTCTGCCTCCCAGGTTCAAGCAATTCTCATGCCTGCCTCCCAAGTAGCTAGGATTACAGGCACCTGCCGCCATGCCTGGCTAAGGTTTGTATTTTTAGTAGGGACAGGGTTTCAACATGTTGACCAGGCTGGTCTCGAACTCCTGACCTCAGGTGATCCGCCCACCTCGGCCTCCCAAAGTGCTGGGATGACAGGCTTGAGCCAATGTTCCTGGCCCCACTATGATTATTTCTGTTTTCTTAGTTTGTCCCTTGCTTGAAACAGATTATTTACAACATGGAGTTTCTGTCTCTGTAACTTTGTAGTCATGCAAAATAATTCTACATGATCCACATACACACATACCACACACACACACATACACACATATCCTTAGAAGAATAATTTTCTCCAAATTGAACTGTAAGGGCCTGTGTGATTGGGCAGAGATAGTCGCTGCTGCTTTCCCGGTTAATAAAGTTGTCCAAACCTGTTTACTCTCAAATTTATAGAAAGAGCTTCATTAGCAGCCTCCACAGATGACACAGCCACCGCACGGCATGCAGAGTTAGTCTGAGGATACATGTTGGTTTTCCCAGTTTTGCAGAGTGATTCGTTTTTAATGAATTATGCACACAGATCAAAGCCTGTAGGCTCTGCTCAAAGCCTCATTTACTCTGGAAATTCCTGAAATCACTACTCATTTTGCCGAGTTCTTTTTTTACCCTCTTGAAAGCTCACAAGAACCCTCTGAAAAAGAAAAGCATCAGCATACATATTTTTGTAGATTAGAAAACACAAATGACTTGATAGAAAGCAGGTTTGGGGTGAAATAATCACAATAGTGAATCAGCTCTCCGACTTTTTTTGATGCTACGGAAACCCTGGCGGTGAAGAAACTTTGATTAAATAGATTCACAATAGACTCAAGCGTGCTCAAGGCCTGGGGTCTTAACATCTCTGGAGTGGCTCACAGAGCTGAGCACATGGCAGATGCCCAATCAATAGGTGCAAACAAATGAACAGAATCAGATTTCCAAGGAGTTCTTCAGGAAGTCAAGTAAGGCATTGACCCTTTCCTTCAGCATTACGTCCATGGAGCCTGCTTGTCTAAATGATTCAGATCCACTCTGCAACTCTCTGCAGGAGAAACACATTTTCCTTTTCTGGTGGATCAGACAACAGCAGGACTTCTGGATTATGTCTTCTGCATAGGCTGCAGCAGGGAAACAGCATTACACGTGTAGACAGGGCAGGTTTAATGCTAGGCAGCATGCTTAAGGGAGATCAGAATAGCAACTAGCATGCCAGGTCTACTATCCCAGCTCCCAGGGCTCAGCATGGATATTCGGAAAACCAGGAGTTGAACATTTGGCTGGAAAATAAAAACAATGTCGACTCATGCATTCAACCAGCGAATGTGGAGCACACACCATGGATTAGCCCCAGAGGAGACATCACCTGGCTTAGAAGTCATCTGTGCCCTCTGGGGACTGACAGTCCAGCTGGGAGTGAGAACCAGGAGGTCAGAAATTAAATAAAGAGCAAAGAAGAATGCAACATGAGTAAATGCAAAACTAAGAAATAAAAACAAACAAAACAAGGTGGCCCTGACCATCAGGCAGTATGGTGTGGAGAAGACCAGGGGCGTGTGTCTATCAGTCAGATCTGCTTGGAGTCTTGGCTCCACCATAAACCAGATCAGTTAAGTTTCATACCTTCTCTAAATCTCGGTCACCTCAGCTATACAACAGGCTCAATGATATTCACCCCAAGAGATTGCTATAAGAAGGAAATGATATGACCTTGGGGCAAGAGGAGGTACCATTGTCCCCACTGTCCACAGATGGTGACATTTGTTCAGGAGAACCTGGCCATTAAGGAGGAGAACTCCATGAGAACAAGGTCTGAGTCGCTAGATGGCGTTCGTGCAGGTACTCACAATGCTAAGAGGTATTTCATGAAAAAAGAGTTTGTGGTCAAATAAGTTTGGAAGATGCTAGGTTGGACTAGTTTCTTTACTAGAGGACTTCAAGTGTCTTTAACTTACTGTCATGTATTCAAAATATTCATGAGTCAAGAGGTGCTTCGTAAGCAAGAAGCATTTCACAAATCCGGCTTACTGCCGCTCAGAAACACGGTTCGTGTCCTCTCCCTCTCGACTCCTCCTCTCCCTCGAGCTCCAGTTTCTCACTTTTCCCAGAAGGTACAGGCCTTCCTGACCTATGGCTTTGAGATGGGGCACAAGAACCAGCACCAGAGGAAAACCTGAGATTCACCCCAGAAGGATGGCCAGGGTGGCCCCTTGATCGGCCCATTCAGAACCCTCCCACCCCACCCAGACTGCTTCTGTTCCTCGGTGGCAGACATTTCTGGCTACAGTCACTCAAGACAATGCTGAAGATTTCTTCCTGCCACTGCCCCCACCTGTTGTTTCCCAACAGAGCAGCAGGGGTGGCTACAGGCTGGACCAGAGTTCTACCCAAGATCCTCACATGGCTTCCCAATAGGAGAAAGGAAACAAGAGCCACTGGCCACACTGTGAGGGGTGGATGTCCCCAGCGGCCCATCCAGCCCTGCCATGCTCAACCTCAACTGCACCAGGCTCCTTCCTGCCTCGGGCCAGAGTGTTCTTCAGCTCACTCTTCCACGGAAGCGTCCTCTCCTTTCCTTAACCGCACCCCTTGACAGGCCTCACACTTCCCTTGACTCCCTGGCATTGATCTGACCACATTGAGGAGGGAGGTGACTTGGTCGATGCTCGGCTACTTTGCTGGACGGGAAGCATCTGTGGCAGAGACTGACTGACTGGCTTATTGCAGCCTGCCAGTCCTGGCCTTCACATAGTGGGTGCTAGATACACCCATGCTAGATGGGCAGGTGGAAAGATGAAGGCGGGAGGGAGGAAGGGACTAATAAACAGGTAAGGCACTTGGCGTGGTGTGTGGCACATAGAGGGAACTCAGAAAATGCCAGCTCCAGGAGCAAACAAAGGTCCTTCCTGTGGGTTTCCAGCCACTAAGAGGAAGAGCCAGCACTTGAGCCCACACATCTTCTGTCTCAGGCTGTTTTGTTTACCTGTTTACCATGTGCCTAGAATAGCACCCAGCACATACTAGGTGTTCAGTAAACTCTCAGATTAGAATGAATCCAGTGTCCCTGGCTGCGCATGCACACTAAGTACCAGAACACGGACTGTTTGTTCATAAACTGGGAAGCAAGACAGGTTTCTGATGAGCATCCAAGTGAGCTCTACTCCAGTTAGCATTGCTCAGTGTGCTCTACTGGCAAATGAAGGCCCCAGGACCCTTTCAATGGGTCTGAGAGGTCAAAACTGTATCCACAGTGATACTAAAGCATGATTCACCTTCTTTACAGTGGTGGCCTTTACACGAAGCTGGAGCTTCGAGAGGAAGCAGGGCAGGGACAGCAACCGGACTACAGTCAGAGTATTCTTCCCTGCCACGAACTCACATTAAAGATTTAAAACCCGCTGGCCGTGGTGGCTCATCACTGTAATCCCAGCACTTTGGGAAGCCAAGGTAGGGGGACTGCTTGAAGCCAGGAGTGTGAGATGAGTCTGGGAAACATAGCAAGACCCTATCTCTACAAAAGATTTTAAAAATTAGCCAAGTGTGCTGGTGTACCCCTGTAGACCCAGCTACTTGGGAAGCTGCAGCAGGAAGATTCAGGGAGCCCAGGAGGTTAAGATTTCAGTGTGCGGTGATCGTGCTGCTGCACTCCAGCCCAGGTGACAGAGTGAGACCCTGTCTAAAAATAGATAAATACATAAATAAAATAAAAATTGAAATCCCAGTTTCACTAAACAATGTCTTTGATAAGGAATATACCGAGATCAGCTCGGTCAGGGAGACCCTAACCCAGCGGAGCTAGAGGAATTAAAGACACACACACAAAAACGGAGATGTATGAAGTGGGAAATCAGGGGTCTCACGGCCTTCAGAGCCGAGAGCCCCAAACAGAGATTTACCCACGTATTTATTCACAGCAAGCCAGTTGTTAACATTGTTTCTATAGATATTAGATTAACTAAAAGTATCCCTTGTGGGAAATGAAGGGATGGGCCGAATTAAAGGGATGGGTCTGGCTCGTTATCTGTAGCAGAAGCATGTCCTTAAGGCACAGATCGCTCATGCTGTTGTTTGTGGTTTAAAAATGCCTTTAAGTGGTTTTTCTGCCCTGGGTGGGCCAGGTGTTCCTTGCCCTCATTCCGGTAAACCCACAACCTTCCAGCGTGGGTGTTATGGCCGTCATGAACATGTCACAGTGCTGCAGAGATTTTGTTTATGGCCAGTTTGGGGGCCAGTTTATGGCCAGATTTTGGGGGGCCTGTTCCCAACAAGAATAAGCAGGCCAGGCATGGTGGCTCACGTCTATAATCCCAGCACTTTGGGAGGCTGAAGCAGGTGGATCCCTTAAGCCCAGGAATTCAAGACCAGCCTGGGCAACATGGGGAGGCCCTGTCCTTACTAATAATGCAAGAAAAATAGCTGGCACCTGCGTTTCCAGCTACTCAGGAGGCTGAGGTGGGAGAATCACCCGAGCCCAGGAGGCTGAGACTGCAGTGAGCTGTGATTGCACCATTGCACTCCAGCTTGGATGACAGAGGAAGACCCTGTCTCAAACAAAGTCTTTCTTTATAAGACTATTTACTCTTTATAAACACTGTTAGTTTTATTCAGTCATCCTCCTTGGATGTATGTCTTTTTCATAGTCTATGTGATAAACGGAAAACTCATATGACACTTTGGCTGCGTGCTGAAGCACAGTGGCTGCATCAAGGAAAAGTCATTGTGAAGTAGTCCGAGTCATAGACTCAACAAGCCTCTTTTTTTTAAAAAAAAGAATGGAACATCATTTTTACTTATGCAACAATACGCAACAGACAAATCATGGTTATTCAGACTTAGGTAGGTGGCAGACACTTTTGAAAATGAACAAAGTGAGCCTGTCACTTTCAAGGAAAACAATAGACAACTGGCTGCCAATGATAAAATTTGAACATTCGAGTAAAAATGAGAATGTTAAAAAACGTGTATTTACCATGGCAAGCTTAATAGATTCCCAATTCTTAAAGACTTTTCCAGTGAGATTAGTGGCAATAATTCATGAATGTGACTTGTTAAATATTGCATTGTCAAATGTGCCAGCATTTGTAGGACTTTAATAGCTAAGCAAACCAGTATTTTCCAAATGACCAGTGCATGATGTGACAAAACCATCCACTGGTAGAAGATCCATTTAGAGTGCAGATGGACCAGTGAATTCTAATGGAACAGAAGATGAAGGGTTCGTTGATGTGGTTTCAGATTTCCACACTGCCACTCACCTTTAAGAAACTGCCACTTGTTGAGTTTTGCTCTAGTATCAAGAAGAACAGCCACAATTATCTGGAAAAGTTTATCACAATACTCATCCCTTCGCCAATTACATATCTGCATGAGCTTGATTTTCTTCATGTACATCAATCAAAACCTATTGTAACAGACTGAAGTCAGACACAAGTACAGAAATTCAGCCGTCCCAAAAGTAGATCTACCATTCAATCCAGCAATCCCACTACTGGGTATCCACCCAAAGGAAAATAAGTCATCATATGAAAAAGATACCTGCACACTTATGTTTATAGCAGCACAATTCACAATTGCAAAGATGTGAAACCAACCTAAGTACCCACAGACTAATCAGTGGATAAAGAAACTGTGGTATATGTACACCACGGAATACTATTCAGCCACTAAAAGGAATGAAAGGCCGGGCATGGTGGCTCAGGCCTGTAATCCCAGCACTTTGGGAGGCCGAGATGAGTGGATCACCTGAGGTCAGGAGTTCAAGACCAGTCTGGCCACATGGTGACACCCCATCTCTACTGAAAATACAAAAAATTAGCCAGGTGTGGTGGCCTGTGCCTGTAATCCCAGCTACTCAAGAGGATAAGGCAGGAGAATTGCTTGAACCCAGGAGGTGGAGGTTGCAGTAAGCTGAGATCACGCCATTGCACTCCAGCCTGGGCAACAGGAGCAAAATTCCATCTCAAAAAAAAAAAAAAGAGAAATGAAATAATGTCTTTTGCAGCAACTTAGATGGAGGACGGAGCTGGAGGCCATTATTCTAAGTGAAGTCATGCAGGAGTAGAAAACCAAAACCAATATGTTCTCACTTATAAAGAGAGTTAAACTATGAGTATGCAAAGGCATATAGAGTGATATAATAGACTTTGGACGCTCCGAAGCGGGAAAGCGGGAGGCAGGCTAGGGATAGGGATAAAAAACTACACATTAAACACAATGTACACTGCTTGGATGACCGGTGCACTAAAACCTCAGAATTCACCACTTATTCTCAACAGGAATAAGCGGGCCAGGCGTGGTGGCTTACGTCTATAATTGTATAATTCATTTACATAATGAAAAACTGTACCCCAAAAGCTGTTGAAATAATTTTTTAAATTAAGCCATTCCCTATTAAGCCTGACATTAAAGAGATTTGCAAAAATGTAGAATAATGTTATTCTTCTCACTGATGTTTTTATTTTGAATCATATTTTTCATTTTTAAAGGTGTTATTTAGGTTATGAGAGGCCAAGTAAAGGGGCTCACGCTTGTAATCCCAGCACTTTGGGAGGCCAAGGGGGGGCAGATCACTTCAGGTCAGGAGTTTGAGACCAGCCTGGCTAACATGGTGAAACCCAGTCTCCACTAAAAATACGAAAATCAGCCAGGCATGGTGGCGTGAGCCTGTAGTCTCAGCTACTCGGGAGGCTGAGGCAGGAGAATTGCTTGAACCCATGAGGCGGAAGTTGCAGTGAGCAGAGATTGCGCCAATGCACTCTAACCTGGAGGACACAGCAAGACTCCATCCAAAAAATAAAAAATAAAAAGGCCTGGCATGGTGACTCATGCCTGTAATCCCAGCACTTTGGGAGGCTGAGGCAGGTAAATCAAAAGGTCAGGAGTGGCTGGGCATGGTGGCTCATGCTTGTAATCCCAGCACTTTGGGAGGCCGAGGGGGGTAGATCACGAGGTCAAGAGATCGAGACCATCCTGGCTAACATGGTGAAACCCCGACTCTACTAAAAACACAAAAAATTAGCCGAGTGTGGTGGTGGACGCCTGTAATCCCAACCACTCAGGAGGCTGAGGCAGAAGAATCACTTGAACCCAGGGGATGGAGTTTGCAGTGAGCCAAGATCACCACACTGCACTCCAACCTGGGCAAAAAGAGCGAAACTCTGTCTCAGAAAAAAAAAAAAAAAGTCAAGAGTTTGAGACCAGCCTGGCCAATATGGTGAAACCCCGTCTCTACTAAAAATACAAAAATTACAGGCACCTGTAATCCCAGCTACTCGGGAGGCTGAGGCAGGAGAATCGCTTGAAGCCGGGGGGCAGCGGTTGCAGTGAGCCAAGATCGTGCCATTGCACTCCAGACTGGGTGAAAGAGCGAACCTCCGTCTCAAGAAAACAAAAGAAAGAAAGACACAATAGGTTATGAGTTCTAAAAGTTTCAACTAGTGAATATCAATAGATACAACCCACGTAGGAAAAAGCTCCCAATAATTAAGATGGTAAAGGAGTTCTGAGGCCAAAACATTTGTGAATTGCAACTCTACGTACTTCCCGAAATGTTCCCCCAAACCAAACACCAGCAGGGAATGTCTTCCGAGGCAACTAGAGAAATGTAGATGCATGATCAGGTGACCGTGGAGTCCCTGGGAATTCGAAGACCTTCTGTGGGGCTATTCCTGCTGCTTTAAGGCTTTCGAGTTCCAGGGTGTTTCACAGCCATTTTGAAATTATTGCAGAGAATTTTAGAATTATGAGAAAGGACAAGGCAAAATTTGCCCATTATTCAGAATGGAAAAAAACCGAGGTAGGAAATTGAGATCCTGACAAAGAGCCAATCTGAGCACCTCCACCCTGTCGTGGGACCAGGAGGAAACCAGCAGGGCCAAGCTTCCCAGGAGCTGCTGCAGCCGGGAAGATGGGGCAAGACCCGGCTTTTCTCATGACACATCCACAGTTTGGCCTGTGGTCTCAGCTGGAATCATCATGGGAATAGTTTGTAGTATTCTGGCCCCTGTTCACTTCCGTCACCACTAAAACCAGGAATTATCCAAGTGGGTGGAATAAGAAAATTAGGGCAATTTAAGAAACGCGAAATTAGAGAGAAACAATAGGCCAGTCACCTCCTATTTGTTTCTCTCCAAATTCGTTTCAAACCTTGTGTTGCTCATCGGGAGGGATCAATGACCAGGCTGGAAATGCGGGGATGATTTAAAGTGACAGGCGGGGCCCCCACACTGCAGCCTGCAAGACTCCAGGCTCCCTGAACTACCCTGTGATGGTCCATGCTCAATTTCCCACACACAGCACTGAAAAATGATTCCCAACACTCGACCGCAAGGGGCTTTTTATCTTAGCTGTCAGCCTGAAATACATTCAGAACTCAAAGCAATTATGGAAACATTTGGGTCTCCTGAACTTTTCTCTGCTGGGTTTCTCTCCCAAATAAAATGAAATGAAGCTTAGTTCTTTGGGGATTAATATAAACAAAGATCATGCAGGCATCTAATGAACGCTGCTGGGGACAGCAAGGCCATTAAGGAACCACTGCCTTTGTGTTCAGCACAAGCGCATCAGGCATGTGGCAGAGCAGGGGCATGTGCAGAGGGGCCTGCCATGAATAAGGTTAATTCTTCTAATTAGAGCCCAGGAAAATGTTGTTTCAGCTCCCCCCATCCCACCCCGTCAGCCGACATCTTGCAGGTCCTGAATAGTATCAAATGCAAATATCCTTTTTTTCAAATGAGGTGGTCAGAGGGTCTGGAGGGAAGAAGGGATTTTTGAAGTATGCACTAAGTCAACAGACCCGTGAGCAGTGGGACAGTAAAATTTCACAGCCAGTCTTTGATCTGGATTTCAGAAAAAATGAAGCCATAAATGTAGAATGTTTTATGAACCCAAAAATAAGAAACTCTTTGTCTTTTATCTAAAATGTCTACTGAGAAAAATCAGAAGAATATCTAAACGTCGGGCTCATTATATTTTATTTGCGGCAGGGTAAAAAGAGAGCACGAAAATATTTACCAAGGTTTATTTTAACTCTAAATAATCTTAATGTCATTTTAAAATATATATTTTTTTCAAATAGGTTTCAATGGGCAAATCCATCAACTGAAATACGTAGAAATGAATACATTTTCTTGCTGAAATTGAAATGTTCCCTCTGAAGCTACCATGACCTCCATGAAAGTTTTGTTCTGTTGTCAGCTCTGCAGGTGAAAAGCCTCCCTTTTCCCAATGCTACCTGCCAGCTACACTTCTCGGCGATGTTTCTGGACTTCAGTGGCCTCATTTGCAAGCTGAGAGGGCTGAACAGATGAACCCTACGCTCTTCTGCCTGAAGTTTCTGTCTTCATTTTAAAGAGGAGATGGGGAAGAAATGGAAACTTCTTAACTAAGTGCCTTGCCCAGACAGCTCTCCTCAAAGAAGGGGAGCAACCCCACCCCCTCCCCAGCAGTGAGAATCCTGAACCCATCCTTGGTCCATCACCCACCCCCAGCCCACAGCAGGGGTCCATCCCTGCCTCCCTTAAGATGGGGAAATGGGGCCGGGCGCAGTGGCTCAAGCCTGTAATCCCAGCACTTTGGGAGGCCGAGACGGGCGGATCACAAGGTCAGGAGATCGAGACCATCCTGGCTAACACGGTGAAACCCCATCTCTACTAAAAAATACAAAAAACTAGCCGGGCGAGGTGGCGGGCACCTGTAGTCCCAGCTACTCGGGAGGCTGAGGCAGGAGAATGGCGTGAACCCAGGAGGCAGAGCTTGCAATGAGCTGAGAAACCCCCCCCCCCCCCCCGGGGGGAGAGGAGAGAACCCTTACAAAAAAAAAAAAAAAAAAAAAAAAAAAAAAGATGGGGAAATGGGTCTCTTGGGCTGCCAGTATGTGAGCCTACTCTCCCTAGAAGGCATAATGCCTAGTAGATGATATTGTTGAGAATAAGGCTGGGGGTCCTCTAGCCTGGAAACCCTGCAGGCTGACATGGGGCCTGCTCAATCCCCGTTCCCACCACACAGAGCTGCATTCCTGGAAAATGACACGGCGCCAAGAGGTTTTTAATAGAAATGACCCTGCTGATCATCCCAGCCACCCTGTGAGTACACACAGAGTATCAGGAAGACCTTGTTTTTCAAATGAAGACACTGAGGGTGGGAGCCACGCAGTGACTTGTCTGGGCTCTGGCCCCACAGAGCCTCAAATGCAAATCTCAGGATCCCAAACAACATTTTCATTGCTTTCTTTCCCCAAAATGTTTGTGGTCTCTTTTGTGTCAGGTAAAGCACTACTCACTTTCTACAAAGGCTTGCACGTTTTATGTTGGATTATTCTGCTATTTTGGCAAATAATGAGAAACTGTTTAAGCACTTTTATGTCGAACCCAATTTCCTTTCAACATCATGTGACGATACCAGAAGTCGGGAGGGGAAATTTTGTTGTCTTTCTCTTATTTTTAAGTTAAATATTAATGATAAAAGGGAACCATCAATAAGAGCCCTTTGCAGTCACTGAGCTCTTCACATCTTGGTGATTATTTTTACTGGGAAGACGCTTTTATTTCTGACTCTGCATGGTAACTGGGATGACGTCAATTATTTGTTAGTTACCTCCCAAATTATCAAGGAGCCGATGATCTAATGATGGTGATCAATGACACAGGGTGATAGATGATGTCACAATCTGAACACCTGCCAGGTGCCACCCAGCACCTTTCCTGCCTCGCCTCCTGTATCCTCTGAGGACCTGAGACCCACTTTAGTATTTGCCACATGGTAAATGCTCAGAAAATACCAGCGCAGTTGCTCTTCTCTGGGGTCCAATCGTCCCTGAACAGGTGCTCCTGTGCCCATTTTATAGATGAGCAAATGGAGGACAGAAAGTTTGCATCACTCCCTCAGGATCCTGCAGCCAGTATTTAAATGCAAGGGCACGTTCTTTCTTCTACCTATTGCTTGTGAAGCTAGGAAAGAAATGGGGTGGGGAAGGAGCAGATCCAGAGAAAGTTGAAAATACCAGAAGAAAAATGGAAAGTCGAGGCCGGGCACAGTGGCTCACACCTGTAATCCCAGCACTTTGGGAGGCTGAGGCAGTTGGATCACCTAAGGTCAGGAGTTCAAGACGAGCCTGGCCAACACGGTGAAATCCTGTGTCTACCAAAAATACAAAAATTAGCCAAGTATGGTAGTGCACACCTGTAATTCCAGCTACTGGGGAAGCTGAGGCAGAAGAATTGCTTGAACCTGGTATGTGGAGACTGCAGTGAGCCAAGATTGTGCCATTGTACTCCAGCCTGGGCAGCAGAGCAAGACTTCATCTCAATAAAAGGAAAAAAAAAGAAGAAAGAAAGTGGAGAACAGGTGGTCTTAACAAGTTGCCCAGAGGAGGAGGAAATGGATAGTCCCAGGGCCCTTGTCCTTGGCACATGTGCACATGAACAGACCAAACCTGCCAGTTGGGCTTGAGGTTGGAAGGAGCCACAGGGCTGCATCTACACTGTCAGGTATGGAAGCAGCCAGCCACCTGCCGCCACGGAACACATGAAAAGTGTCCAGGTGACTGGGGAACTAAATGTTTCGTTTTGTATAATTTTAATTTAAATTTTAAATGATATAATTTTTTATATTATTTTCATTCATTTACATTCTAATATCCACACGTGGCTGCCACATTGGGCCACACAGCTGGAGAAGGCTGAGAAGAGGGGGATGGAGAGACCCTCCCCTCCATGGGAGAGGTGCAAGGGGGGCCTCTCTGCCTTCCCGGGGCTCAGTGTCAATGGTGGGAGACTGCCTTCATCCCCCAGAACACGCTTCTGGGACAGCTGCAGATAGGGAACCCCCAAAGTCCAGCAGCTGTGGGAATGAAGGGGCGGCTCGGTTACAGACCAGGCTACAAAGCATCTAAGAGGTCAGTGTCCACAAGAAGCACATCGTCTGACCACCCAGCAATTTCCCGGCACCAGCTCCATGTCCAGCCCTGTGCTAGGTCCAGCTGAATCAGCAAGTTACTGAGGAAGTCATGTCTCTAAGAAAGGAGCCCTCAGGCCTGCAGAGGCTTTGTTAGCCCTGCTATAGACAGCAGAACCCAGAAAACACTGGTGAGGGCAGTGGCCCAGGGAGAGGATCCCGGACGACAATCATCCTCACATCCTCCTAGGAGGCAGGTGTACCAGTCAGGGCCTGGGCAGAAAAGAGGGCCAGGTGCAGATCATTCATAGGAAGAGATGGTGAGGAAGAAGCCTTAACAAAGGGGAGGGCAGATTCCAGAACAAACGTGAAACATGGGGGAAGAGCGAGAAGCTGACTAGGGTCAAATGGTCGGAGGAGGAGACAAGGCTGCAGAGGGAACAGTCAGGGCTGTGGTCCCAGAGAAGCAGGGATCAGACAGTCAGGAGGTGGCCAGAGCAACTGAGGAGCAGGAAATAGATAAGGAAACCAAAGCTCAGAGAGGTTAAGTAACTGACCCAACATCACTCAGCTAGAAGGAAGTAATGGAGCTGGAATTTGAACCCAGGCTACAAGTTGGGGGTCTCTGCATTGAGTTTTGAGTAGGTTTGAGTAGTAGTCTCTCTCTTCCCACCAGGGGTCTCCTGCAGGGCTTCCCATTGGATGAAGGGAAGAAGCACGAGGCCGAGGAAACCTGGCAATGAACTTAAGGGATCTACTGAGGGCTTCCTTCAATTCCCAGAAGATGCTGTCGCCCTTCCCCATCTGAGAGGATGCCAGAGCCCATGTGTTGACCTTGTAATTGTTAACAGGCTTGAAAAAGCGAAACAAGATCTCCTGTCTCCACATACACCTTTGATGCCTCCATCCTATCAGGAAAGCAAGACCCTGGAAACATCCTTTCTCTCCAGCAGAGAAGCCTGATGGGCTGATGGAGAACCCTGGTCTCTGGACTCCCAGGCTTAATCTGGGTCAACAAAGGAAGTGGTTTCCTTGGAAGTGAGACCCTGCAGAGCCCCTGTGGAAGGCTCCCAGCGTTGGGGGCATTTTTTGGTTTCTTAATCTGCATTTAGCTCCACCTCAGAGTGGGGCATGGGGAATCTGGTTGGGATTTAGAAGGTAACAAGGCATTCTTACACTAATTGTGCCCCTTGGGATGCATGGAATACCAGGAGACACCATGGCTTTTCACATGCAGGTGCTTGTGTGAACACCACCGTCTGCCTCTAAACACAGGTAGCAGCAACATGCAATCTTTTGATAGGAAGCAGTTATTTCTTGATCACTCGAGGATTTTGAAGACAGCCTGGTGGCTGAGGGGAAGAGCAGTTCTATGAGAAGAGAGACATGATATGCTCAGACATTTCTCCTTCCTTGTCCCACACACAGTGTGACCCACAGAGGTAAAGGTGAAGAAACTGAGATTCAGGAGAGTTTGAGAAAACTGTCTAAGAGGTTAGAACTGATAAATCCTGAAGTTCAAACCCAAGTATGACTGCCAACATGAGGTTATTTCTACAAAGAGCAATTCTGGAAGCTTCCATTTACAGAGTGTTGCCCACAGAAGGGCCCTGGATTACTGGTTGTTCATGGAATCTTCACTACTGCCCCAAGAAGTAGAGACAACGATTAAACCCATTTAACCAGTGAGGAAAATGGAAGCACAGAGAGACCTAATAACCTTTCTAAGATCACACAGCAAGACAGGATCCACAGTCGTTCTCTTTCCTCACCTCATCACACTGCAGCCATGACCAATCAAGAGGGCACAATCGTCACGTAAGGCATGAAGAAACTCTGGTCATAGGCTTGACTTGCAGGTGAGCCACTGATCAGGGCTGCTTAATGTGTCCTGAGCCCAATTTCAAGTCAGATTGTGGTCCTGGGCTTGTGCGCTTGTTCATTTATCTGTGTCTGTCGCAACTGTCAGGGCAGCTTGCTTTCTTCCACCCCTTGTCTCACCATGCCTTGCCTTGCCTTTGGGTCACTCGGCAAAGGTTTGTGAGTTGTCTTCAGGTGCTCCTGCCCTGCAGGTCGTAACCCACTAGCCGGTCATGGAATCAGCATAATGGGCTCACACCACCTTGGAAAAAAAATACAAAAGAGCGAGTAGAACATACCAGAGCACACATCACAGGATAAGAAAAGGCATTGCTTTGAAACCTTTGTGTCTGTGCATGTGTGTCAGAGTGCATGTGTGCACACATGCGTGTGTAAGTGTGTGCCTATGTGTCTTGCACACAGTAGTCCAGGCATATGCTATGCTATTATAATAAAAAGAGCAAAAATACAGTGGCTGAACCAGATAGGATTGTTATTGTCTCTCCTGTGCCAGTCCAGAGGGGGCAGGTGGGCAGGGCTAACAGATGGCTCTGTTCCATGGGCTAATCTAGGCACCAGGTCCCTCCTATCTGTCCCTCTTCCCCTGGGTATGACCCTCACCTGCATGGCAGGAGCTGACTCCACTCTCAGGGCTGCCCACAGGAGGGAGTTGGAGAGGAAGTAGAAGGCAAGTTCTGTTCTTTTCAAAGGACGTGGCCAGATCTGTGGTGCACACACTTCTTTATGCACCCTATTGGCCAGAAGGTGGTCTCATGTCCACACCTACTTGCAAGAGGACAAGGCTGGGGAAGGTGGTCTCCCACCTTCCAGACCCTCTAAAACCCAAGAGGTTCTGTTACTAAATGCAACCAAGGGAAAACGAAAGCCAGTTAGTGTTCTCGGCCACCCCAGATGACCATAGAAAATGACTTCTTATTGGGGTCACATCAGGGAAGTTTAGAAGTCACCACTTCATGCCTCTCTCACCTTTGTGAAAACACCCAGGATCCTGTATCTAGTGGAAAGGGCACACTCTGAACTTCAGGAAAGCACAACCGCAGTCCTCTTTGGCGTTAACTGGTTCCATGTGCCAGTTAGACACGGGGATCCCCCTATGCTTCAGTTTTCTCTGCAGTAAAATAGGGGCAGGAGACCCAACTCCCAAATTCACGGTTCCTGGATGTCTGAAATGAGGTTGGGAACGTGAATCCTTTCTGAAACGGGAGCGACATCTCTGAGAGAAAGATGGGATTCTCCCCTTCTGCTCCCACTATGCTGCAAATTTACCACATAGACTTGAAGGAATCCTTCCTTTCTGGGTCTCAGCTCTTACTTGTAACACAGAAGAGAGTTAGACTTGGTGTCTTTAAGGTCTGACATTTGAGCATCATCCTTTCCTGTCCCTACACAGTCTTCTCTGTCTGGTCCCAAGCTACTAAACTGTAAGTTTAACCAAATGAGCTGGAATATGACTAGAATGTTGTTACCCTGAATACACTTCAGGGGAGACCATGAAATTATCTCATCAGTGACGTTTGGTGTTTTAACACAGTAAGGCCTGATTTGTGACTGAGTTTGCAGATGGAGAATCACTGAGGGAAAATCTGGAATATTAAAAAAAATAACTTGCTCATTAGGTGACTATGTTGGAGGGGCTCATTTCTAGCATCTAAGCCATAGATGCTGTTTTTGGGGTTTTATTTTGTTTTGTTTTTTTGAGACAGAGTTTTACTCTTGTTGCCCAGGCTGAAGTACAATGGCGTGGTCTCGGCTCACTGCAACCTCTGCCTCTCAGGTTCAAGCGATTCTTCTGCCTCAGCCCCCCGAGGATCTGGGTGCCCACCACCATGCCCGGCTAATTTTTGTGTTTTCAGTAGAGATGGGGTTTCGCCATGTTGACCAGACTGATCTTGAACTCCTGACCTCAGGTGTTCAAGACCTTGGCCTCCCAAAGTGCTGAGATTACAGGCATGAGCCACCACACCAAGCTCAGATGCTGTTTTAAAAGACAGAAATTGCCACGGGGCTGCTTTTTAAGTAGAATGACTACGTGTTAAGAATGCTTCCTTTCCAACCCCTTTCTACCCATCCCCAAGGTCACCCATCAAAGCTAGCCCAAGATCAGTTAAGCAAAGAGCCATTAGAAACCAACATTCTACACAAAAGGCAATGGCTTCAGTCTCCATGCCACATCATTATACCTTGAAATCAAGCTCTTGACATGTTGTGCTTGAAATGTACAACTTTTAGCTAATTAGAAGGCTAAAAAATGCAACTTAATGAATTCAAGACTTGTTTATGCTAACCTGCCAAGGCGTTTGGCAATGAAAAAGTGTGATTTGGTGAACATCTGATTGCAGGCCGTGTGGAATTCCATATGCAGAGAGGCTGGGTTGGATCGGGTTTTTATTCAACTATTGTCTAAAATGTGAACTAATTTCCGACTCTACCTCATAAGAACTTCTAAGTAGGGTTGACAAAGGATTTATCATAATTATTGCTCTGGCCAGGACCGTGATTATAAGTGATACATGTGTAAACTATGTTTATAGAATTTCCAAGTCACAATTAAAACATGCTGGTTTTTTTCTCCCTTTTCCCTTTGACTTGCCTTAAAACTTCCCTTTTTCCTCCCTCAAATTAATACCTGCCAGTGATTTCCTTTGGACAGAACAGACTCCCAGTACATACCCACACAAATTCTCGAGAAGCTTTTGATCTGCCATTTTTTTCAAACCCACCCCCTGAGAAAGTCGTCTAGCTATCAATACTTTCCATAACCCTTCTTTTCAAAGCCACAAACTGAAAGTAATTTGCAAATGCCATTCGGTGCTTTTTTCTTTTTCTTGTTTAGTGCCAAGCGATGTTAAAACTATAGAGTTCATGGAGGCTATGTCTGAAGAAGAAATGAAATGGGTTTCAAGGGGTGTCAGAAAGAAGATGGGGGAAGAAAAGAGGAGAATGTCTTGAGAGCTGAAATAGAAATATCACCAAAAAATGTGCATAAGTTTAACACGCATCTACTAGAGCAAACTTATTCAAGGTTTCCATATATGTATTCAAAGCTTCAACATATGTGTTAATTTTGTCTATTTGACCTATCGATGTTTAAAGGTGTGCTAAAATCTCTAACTAGTGAAGATTTGATTTACCTATTTCTTCCCGTAGTACTGTCTATTGTTGATTTATCAGTAAAACTATTATAGAAACATAGATTTTGTAGGCAACAAACATTTAAGAAAAGAAAGACCCAGGAATAGAAGGTGAAATCCTTAGGGTCAGGCAGCAAGTTGATGATCCTGACCCGCCTGAGTTCCCGTTCTGTCAGTGAAGGGCAACCATGCTCTGTACCGCGGCTCCCTGGCCACATCTGATTGGTCCATGTCTGGCCCTGAGCCAAGGGTAGTCAGTCCACTGGATTCCCAGTAGCCAATAACGTGCCTCCAGCAGGCAGATGGATAGGCCAATCAGACAACCTCTCTAAAGAATTTGGACTAGGGTATGCCCCTGAATGAGGTGTGAGGGGCAGGCACTGCAGCTGCCAGGGGTGGCAGAGCAGGATGCAGGAAGCCCCATGGCTCTAAGGGGTCTTCCCCTGGACCACAAAGTCCACCAGGGCCAGGATTGCCTTTGCTTAATGTGGGGTTGTCCATTTGAACAAAAGTTCTTTGAAAAGAACTTTGAAGGAAAGAGACTTTATTCCAATGAACAGTTTGCAAACCAGGGAATGGCAGGATCCAGTGTAAGATGAAGGTGTGTTCCAGAGAACAAAGGGAAGGCTCCGTTTTATAGCAAACCTTCTTATCCAGGTTCCCAATAAGGTTCATGTATGCAAAAGAAGAGTTGAAACTCACTCAGTTCCGATTGGTCAGTGACGCTGAGCTTTGATTGGTTGATGCAGCTGAGCTCTGATTGGTTGATGCAGCTGAGCTTTGATTGGCCAAAGCAGGTGAGCTCTGATTGGTTGGCTCAGGTGAGCTCTTAAAGTTTCAAAGATAAGAAGGTACAGGTCTTCCCAGAATTCACAGTAGTATGTCAGCAAATGGCCACTTGCCTCTATTTTAAATTTAGGCCTGATTAGCCACTTGGGAGCCATCTTGAAGAACTGGCTCTTTTGTGTTCATATTTGTTCATATCTGATTAGTTTAGATTTTTATGTTAGAAATCCCAAGGGTTTGTTTTATTTTATTTACTTTTTTGAGACAGAGTCTCATTCTGTCACCCAGGCTGGAGTGCACTAGCATGACCTCGGCTCATTGCAACTTCTGCCTCCCGGGTTCAAGTGATTCTTGTGCTTTTGCCCTACCCAAGTAGCTGGGATTACAAGTGGCCGCCACAACACCCGGCTAATTTTTATATTTTCAAAAGAGATGGGGCTTCACCATGTTGGCCAGGCTGGTCTCGAACTTGTGGCTTCAAGTGATCCGCCTGCCTCAGCCTCCCAAAGTGCCCAAGAGTATTTCAAAGCCAAAGCTGCAAGGAAGGAAAACATCCAGCAAAGAAAAGATACTCACAGCGATAGACAACAGGACAGCAGAAACACGGGAAGCCACCAGTGGCCCTAAGTCCCAGCACCCCAAGCCCAGAGACAGACCCAGAGCAGTGAGGCCCCAAAGCTGGCTCTGGTTTCTCCATCCTGGAAGCTTCCAGGCCATAGGCAGCCATACAGGAAACCCCTTTCCAGGAATGTGTTCCCAGCGGGCCCCTGCTCCCTATATCTGCAAACCAAACCTACTCAGAAATCAATGCAGAGACCCCAACTTGCAGCCTGGGTTCGAATTCCAGTTCCATTACTTCTAGCTGAGTGATGTTGGACCAGTTATGTAACCTCTCCGAGCTTTGCTTTCCTTATCTGTAAAATGCAGATACCAATAGTGCCAATTTCATAGGTTGCTGTAGAAATCATGTGGAAATCCACAAAAAGCCCTCTGCGTAGCACCTGGCACTTAATAAACACGTGACTGTTAGCTCTTATGGTTGCTTTTTCTTTATTAGATTTTGCTGCGGATAAGAATGCAGCTAGAGCTGAATGGCCCACTGGTTTCACATGTAAATTTCTGAACCAAACCAGCTGGGCCCAAGTCTTGACTTTGTAACTGAGTTCGCTGTGAAACCTTCAGCAAAGTAAACTCTGTGGGCCTCGGTTTCTTTAAGCATCGAACAGCGATAACAGTCACACTTAACTCATGGGGCTGTTGTTAAAATTAATGAGTTAATATTTGTGAAACACTTATCCAATGCCTAGCACAAGGTTTATGCTGAGTAAGTATTGTTACGATGGTGTCCACTTGTTCTCTTCAGAACACACCAGAAGGCTGGGTAGAATATCTCTGAGACTCTGATCTGTCAACAGTGCTCTCATGGGAGCTCCCTGAGGCCAGCAACCATACCTTCTTCTCTTCTATACCCAGGCACCTAGCCCCAAGCTGATCCAGGACAGGGGCTCAGGAGAGATGGGCTGACTGACTGGTGGTATATGTCCCCCAGGGTCTGGTAATGCTGCTCTTCTCCGGGGCCTTGGCCACGCTTGCTAGAGAATGGACTAGCCATCCATCGCGCCTGTCATCGGCGGCTGAGGCTCTGGGAGGGGCGGGGAGCTCTCACTGGAGCATCTGGTGAGTGAGCAGGGGTACCTTTGCCCAGTGGATGCCTCAGATGGCAGCATCAAAGCCTCTGAGCTCCAGTATGTCCAGTCCTCCGTCGCTGGGGATTTCGTGCAACAGGACAAGTCTGACCTTTCCTCCCAACCCCCTGCTGTCTGGGCTGATTCTGAGAATAGAAAGAACAGAGTGTGAACCTCTGGGACCTTAGCTGAGAGTGTCCATCCTGACCCGCTGGCACTGGCCCCTGCTTCTGCCAGAAAGACAAGGAAAGCAGATGTCGGCAGAATACCGAGGTTTAAATGGTGGTGGGTGATGCCCTCAAAGTTTAAATAACCAGAAAGGACCGTGTTCATTGTGACTGTCCTGCTCCCCATTGGTTGGAGTTGTGATTGTCCACTCCTTTCTGAGGGCACTTGGAAAGAGTCCAGAGAACCACAAGTATAAAAGGGAGTTTAAATGGGCAGAGATTTCACTGGAGCCCGCCCAGGTGCCCTTGCCCACCCGGAGGTTACCGACAGACACTGCCATGCCAGCAGCTTCCTGCATTTCTTGAGCTGAAGACATTCTCTGGCCACAAGACTGTCCTCAGACCATGCATAGGTCAGGTTTGAAGGGCCAAAAAGGCAGCATGTCCAGGAACAGCACCAACCAATGGGGAACAGGAGTGGCAGGATGCATCACCAGTTGCTGGGCCAGCATCTGGGCGGATGATCCTGAGGTGCGTCTGCCCCATCTTGCAGGGAGTTGTACTGGGATTGGCCTTCACAGCCTGCACGGGTAACATCTTCACAAAGGCACCCTTTGTTGCCTGTGCTCTTCCTGGTCTCACTCCCTGGTCCCTCATCTCCCAAGAAACCACCTGTGCCAGCTCCTCATCCCAGGCTTTGCTTCTGAGGAAGCCCAGACTAAAACCTAGGCTGAACCCGTAGCCGTAGAGCACAGGCTCTGGACCACGAGTTCTGATTTCAGATTTCCCCTCCACTTTTCAGGACTGTGTGGCCTTGGGTAATGGATCTGCTTCACTGCTCCGTTCTTCATTCATCACATGATGACCATAAGGGGATGTCCCTCCCGGTGTTGATCTCAGGCTTGACTCCGTGTGGAGGAAGGGCCCAGCGCACACATCCTCCGGGACCAGGCAGGACATGCAGAGCCACAGCTACTCCTTGCACTTTGGCTCGTTTCTTCGCCAGTTGAAGACTCAGTTTCCACATCTTTAAAATTGGGAGAATAAGTAATGACAAGAGCCAATAGGACACTTGCCTAGAGCCTGGAATACGAGGAATTCAGTAAGTCCCGGCTGTCATGAAATGCTTATCAATAGTAATAACAATCATTGTATCACAAACAGCTGCTTTACGGCAGGGCCCCACGATGCGGGTTGGATCACAGTGAAGAGAAGCCACTGGGACCACGTTTGAGTCAGGAGGGGCAGTTGTGAGGTTGGGGGCCGGGGGCTGAGTCAGTCACTGAAGTAATATTCCCGTGTAATAGTGCCCCGGTGACACAATTGCATATCAGAATCCTCCCTCACCCTCAACAAAGGTACACGCTGCAGGGACCGGGGAGGGGACATTGCTAAGATAGAAACTGCTAAAATCACACCCAGTGTGCTAGAGGTCACAATGTGCATCATCCAGTTCAGTTTAACATTCTACTTTTTCTTCCAACTCTGCCTCCATGGTGCTGAGATGCCACAGCCACCGAGTGGTCAGTGGGCGAGCCATTCATGTGAACCCCATGAGGGCCGTGTCGTCTGGACCAGAGGGTGAGCCTGGCGCTTTACCAACATTGTGTAGGCGAATCTCAACCAGCAGGGGAGGGGCGCTTGCAGGGGCATCATACAGATATGGAAACAGAGACTCGGACAGATGACTTCCCTCACCCAAGGCCCAAGGCCACACAGGAGCAGAGCCAGGGCTCAAATCTAGTCTGTCTGACTCCATCGTTCTACACCCGTTACATCATCTTTACCTTTTTTCTAAATAAACCTAATTAAACCTTCAAAGTTAGGCTCTGCCCTCCATGCAGCTGCTCTCAGGGAGGCAGAGAGACCTAGCCCTGACTCCCGTGACTGCCCAGTGGGAAAAAACCCAAGCATTCACCATGAGACTCCTCAGCTCTTCAGCTCCCTGGCTTTGAAGAGAACTCTTAGTCATCCTTCAAAACCCAACCCAATTAGCCCCTCTTCTATGTAGCCTCCCATGACCCTTTCAAATACTCCCTGGTTTCCAAGCTCACTCTACTTTCTTCACCTAAAGCATGTCCGTGTCCTGGGAGTTTTCATTCTGCTTCAACACCTCCTCCATCTGTCAATCCATTATCATGTATTGAGCACCTAACTGGCCTTTTGCTGGGTACGGCAGGGGATAGAACATGCGCTATTCAGGCCCTGCCCTTGAGGAGCTCGCCACCTAAGTAAGGAGATCAGACACACATGTGTTTTTTGCAGTGCGTAGAAATAGCCAGCAACTCTGCTTCTCTTTTTTCACCTGAACAGCTCCTGGTCATTCTGCAGACACAACTTTGAGATCACTGACTCCCAGCAGCCTCTCCTGACCCCCAAGAAGAGATGTCCCTTCTCCATGGTCCCGTATCACTTTCTCTCTTAGCTGCCTGTTTGTCTCCCCAACAGTCCCCACCCTTCCACCCTCAGATTCTGCTAAGCTCCCCTGGACAGGTGCTGTGACATTTTTAAGATTCTGTGGGATGCAAATTGGAGAAACCAAATAAGCTGACTTAAAGATAAAAGGGGGAAGTTACTCAAAAGTTCTGGTGGCGTCTTACAGAACCTGGAGTCACAGGGTGCAGGGAATCAGAATTAGCAGCTAGAAGGAGTTAGGAAAGCCAGGCTCTGCATTCTCTCTAAGCCTTGTGTCTCTGTTTCTGCCTTTTCTGTGTTTTCCTTCTCTCTCTCTCTTTCTCTGTCTCTCTCTCTCCAAAGCTCATGGTCCCAGTGGCAGGACGTCTGTTATGCACGTCCAGCAGTATGGAGTTGCTCCTGCTCCTGCCCCTCCACATTCCCAGGGAACAGATGCTTCTGGCAGGCTGGTGTTGGATGAACATCAAGTCCTGGCCCAGGAAACCATGAAGCTGAGCTGAGATGAGCATGGTGAAGCCCAGAAGCTGCATATGTTTCCTGGCTCCTCTTTTCCACGCATTTGCTTGGGCAGCGAGTCTTTGGAGTCGCTGTCACTCCTGAGCGTCCCCATTAGTGCAGGGGCTATGGCCAAGTTGCTCAGAGCCCCCTGGGTTGTGTCTGTGAAGAGCCTGCTGCCTGTCGGGTTTTGGCCCAGAGCTCTGAGCTGGGGTGGGCGGGATCCATGGGCCATGGCGGCTCCTCAGGGATCCTGCAAATGCTGAGTGGATGACACCCCCCTGGCAGAGGCCACACTGAGAGGAGGTGACAGGGGAGCCTCTCCACCTGGAGTCACAGGCTGCAGGAAAGAGGAGCACACTTCACAGTGTAAAGCCACCCCCACTGCAGCTTGGGCCCAGAAAGCCTGCCGAAAGCAGGGTTCCTGCTCCGGGTCCTGTTACATTCACTCTGCAGAAAAGACACATTCCTCAGTGGATGGACAGCCCCAGGAGCACAGGGACCTGGCAGTTCTGGTGAGTGCCACTTTGCTGACCCAGAGCTCCCATCCTCAGGCTTTGCTCTCCATCCATTTGGAAAGCAAACTCACTCTAGGCACTTCCACCAGAGGGATTGAACACAGGGATTTGGTTGCACAGGGGACGGAAGAGCTGAGGGGCCACGGAGGGGCCTATAAGGTAACCCAGATACTGGCGAGAGCAGCGAGTCCAAGGTAGAGGATTCCTCTGGCCCAGAGCCAGGTGGGCTTCCCAGCAAAGGCAGGACAGGGAGGTGATCCCCAGGGAGCTGAAAGCACAGAGGAGACTCAGAGGGAAGGAGGAAGTGTAGGTAGCTGCTCTTCCAGGTGCCTCCCCACCTCCTGTTGACCCAGTGCTTCCCACGAGTGAGACCTGTGCAGGAGTCAGTATGCCAGAGACACTGGCAGTGTTTTCAGAGAAGAGCAGGGCCTGGGTCTGAGGACAATCCCATGTTCTGCCCTATCCCCAGCTAAAGGAGGAGAATTTCCCTTTCTCCAGAGAGGCCTACCTCCTTCGCCTACACCTCCCTTCCCTCTTCCTTTCTCAGAAGGGCCGCCCTGAGGACCCCAAGGCTCCTTCTGCTCCTCCCTCTTCTTTGAGGCAGCTGGCAACCTCCCTCTCTATAAAAAAGAAAGGGAAATGCATGAACACGTGGAACATGATAAAATACGCTATTCATTTCCATGTGATTAGTCTGATCATTTCCCACTAAGCCACTCTTTTCTTCCATAAAGTTCAGCCTCGTCCCAGAAAGATGAACAAGAGTACTTTACACTGTATAAAAATCTGTATAGTAATCCCACGACCCCTAGATCATGATGCAGTGGCCGTGCCTGTGCCAGAAATGGACCACCAAGCCCCCCAGAACGCATGGGCGACCGTGCAATCTTGCAGCACAGCCGGCGGGCCACAGTGTGGCTCCCCCACGAGCTCCATTTCCCATCCTTCCAGAGCTGCCGCAGTCTCCTTTTTGCATAGCTTGGAAGTCGGCTTTCCTGGATGGGGTTCAGACATCTATACATTTTTATCAGCACTTAAAAAATGGAAGTTAAAAGTCTAATGGGATTGCTGAGTAGAGATTGAACGGTTCCAGGGGAGGAAGTAATACAGGATAAAAAGGGGGTGTTCAGTTTCAAAGGCTTCTAATAGAAAGTTGGAGAAAGCTTGTATAGAAAGCACTTGTCCTCAGAGTGCCAGATTTTATTATGGATATCTGGTCAGAAAAAGAAATGAACATGTCAAGTAAAAAAAGAAATTCGGGTGACCAAGGACTTTCATCGTGGGAGGAAATATTTAACTAAGTGCATTATTCATTTTGCATTGACTTAAGTGCCAGGGGCCTTAGTTCATAGTGGGGGGCTGGCAGGAACGCACAGGCTCGGCTCAGCTATGCACTTACACGTTTTTTCTCTTTTGTAATCTCAGTTAAAGAGTTCTGCTTCTTTGGGGTCTTTTGGCTGAGAGCAAATATTCTATCTTCTCTGGGGAAACTCTGCCTTTGCTTGACAGAAAAATGGAAATGGTAACCTAATAGAGCCTGGTTTTCTCTGGTTACCAGGATTTTAGTGTGCCTTTAATCTCCATTGAATTACCAAGTCCCCTGGGATTGGGTGGGCGGTCTTTGAGTCAGTGAAAAGTTCATAGTGGTTTTGGCAGGCCTGCTATTTCTTGCCTCTCCATCGGGGACTCTGTGAGTGAGCCATTCTTGAAATCAGACAAAAAAGCCTCACTTTTGCTTTCTGACAGTGACATACAACAGTGACTTCTCTTTCTTATTTGATGTGTTTCAAAATGCAGTAGTTACTGCAAACTATTTCCCTAATTGATCTGGAATGCAGACTAATTCCTGTGCCCTGAATTGGCCCATGCGTCTCAAATTTGAAAATGGTTTCATACATTTAAGACCAGGCTTGCTAGGACTGCAATTTAGTTTTGTTTAACAAGCAGACCAAAAAAAGAAAACAAAATGGAGGAAGATGACAAACTCTAACCAGGTTGCAAATGTTTTGAAAAATCCCACAAACATCTTGGTAATGATCATGGGAAAGATAACAAAACTGGAAGTGTTTCCTAAGGTACTGCCTTCAAGGCCCCATGCTAAGTATCTTCCATACTGAATGCATTGGCTTCTCTGAAAATCTAGATGAGGTGGGCATCAACGCTCAAAAATAAGTTCACAGAGGTGCACAGAAGTGATGTAGCTTGTTCAGGTATACACAGACAATAAGAGGTTGACCTAGGACAAAGTTCTCTTTGTTTGAGATTCACTAAAACCAGATTCATTTGTGAATATAGAATTGATGGCTATATCTAGAGATGCTCTTTAATGCAATGCTGATGACACAGCTTGGATTCAAAGACCACCATACCAAATGCTTCTAACTCACTGGAAACAGCACCCAATTTCTTCTTCCCACTTATCCATCACAAAGCCCTGTTCCTTGGCTTAATTCTGATGTTGAAAGCATCATTTCCATTCATATCCCACTGGTCAGCAAATCATCACATGACCACACATAGCCACACAGAAGGCTGGGAAATGTAGTCCTTAGCTGGGCAGCTGTGTACTCAGCTAAGACACTAGGATTCTGCTACTAAAGGAAAGGGCAAGGTGGATACTGGATAACAATGAAGTATGTTCACTACACCCTTACTCACCACTGTGTCCCCTCCTCTATCCCAGCCTCTAGTCCTTAAGCCTTGAATGAATAAACTCGCCTGTCAAAGGTTACCAACCTCTGGTATGAACCCCACCACGATTCCAAGCTCCTGCATGTTCCAACATTAGATGTAGACATTCTCTTATCAGCATAGGTCAGGCAAATATTAGTGTCCCCATTTACAATTGAGGGTTGTAATCTCATGCTCCCCTATTTCCTTACTAATAGGGCCCCAGTTTTGTCCTGGGTCATGACATAGCATCATTCCTCTCTACAGAAGAATTCTAAATCATATATGTCAATACTCTCCCTCAAGGAAGTGGAGCTTAATCTCTCCTTTGAGGGCGAACTAAACTTAATGAGTTGATTCCAAAGAACAGAGCGTGGACAGAGAATGACAGGAGCATTGCAGAGGAGAAATCTGGCATACAATACGGTAACCAAGTGACTGAGGTTGACATCAGCAGTGATAGGTCATGTGGGTATCAGGCACCCCCTGATGTGATGCTATGAGACACGTACTTCATCTCTGTGGTCTTCTTCCTCAAAGCCCCTAACCGTAGTCTAATCAAGAGAAGAACACCAGGAAAGCCCAAGTTGAGGGACATTCTGCAGAACACCTGCCCAGTCCTCTTTGAAACTGCCAAGGCCATGAAAAAACGAGGAAGTCTGAGACATTCTCACAGCCCAGGGGAGCCTAAGGAGCCGAGATGACTAAACGTCATGGAGGATTCCAGCTGATATCCTGGGACAGTAAAAGGACACTAGTGGGAAATGTGGTAAAATCCAAATAAAGTCTGTTGTTCAGTTAACAGTCATGCACTGATGTTGATTTCTTACTTCTGAAAATGTGCCGTTGTGATATAAGATAGTAACATGCAGGGAAACCAGGGAAAGAATATAGAGAATACTCTGGCTTATCTCTGCAACTTTTCTATAAACCTAAAATTATTCTAAAATAAAATATCAATTCAAATAAAAACTACCCCCAGCACCCCTGCAGTCAGGCGTGGCCACGTGACCCTGTTCTGGCCAAGGAGATGTGGGCACACGGCTGTTCACAGAGTTAGGTTCTGTTTGGTGTTGTTGTTGTTGTTTGTTTGTTTATTTTTTTGAGATGGAGTTTCACTCTGTCGCCCAGGCTGGAGTGCAGTGGTGCGATCTCGGCTCACTGCAACCTCGCCTCTCAGGTTCAAGTGATTCTCCTGCCTCAGCCTGCTGAGTAGCTGGGACTAGAGGCGTGTGCCACAACACCCGGCTAATTTTTGTATTTTTAGTAGAGACGGGATTTCACCATATTGGCCAGGCTGGTCTCGAACTTCCTGACCTCATGATCCACCTGCCTCAGCCTTCCGAAGTGCTGGTGTTTTGTTTTTTATAAAAGCTTGACACACACCTCTTTCCCTTTCTTTATCACCTTCTCCATTCCTGAAATGCAGACTGGATGCCTGTGCCGGAGACGGCAGGCAGAAAGACAGAAGGATCCTGGTTCTGAAACAGTTCTGTCAGCCACAGCCTTGGCCTGGTCCTCCTTGGAATTCTCCCCTCATGGGAAAATCAAACCTCATGTGGTCAAACGCTGGGTCAAGTTCCTGTGATATGCAGCCAAGGAACCCTATGAAGTTGCCAATATTTGATTGTTTTGACCTACAGAAATGGGAATTTCACAAGGTTTGACCTACCATGGGTAAGTTTTTTTTTTCCTAAATGTCATTAAATCGTATTAATCAACTGTAAGTCTAAATAATGAGGTGTGACAATGGTCACTCACCAACAGTTTTATCTGGAGAAAGGATTTGGTCTCTGAAAAACCATTAATAGAGTTTAAATATTGTGTTTTCCCTTGTATTTTGTGCCTTCTTGGTAATTTAGTTGATTCAATTAAAGAGACTCCCAGCCTCTCCCTATTGTATGCAGAGGTCACTGAGAAGCACACCGCTGATGTTATGAAATAAAACCTTACCTTCCCAGCAATTTCACTGCTGGGTATCTACCCAAAAGAATTGAAAACAGGGACTCAAATACGTGCACATGAATGTTCATAGCGGCCTTATGTGCAGTAGCCAAAAAGTGGAAACAACCCAAATGCCCATCAAATGACAAATGGTTAAACAAAATGTGGTCTATCCATACGATGGAATATTACTCAGCCATGAAAAGGAAGGAATCCTGACAAGTGCTGCAATGTGGATGAACGTTGAAGATGTTATGCTGAGTGAAACAAGCCAGATATGAAAGGAGAAATAGCCTACGATTCCATTTACACAAAAGGTCCAGAATAGGCGAACCCATAGAGACAGGAAGCAGATGGGTGGTTGCCTGGGGCTGGGAAAAGGGGAATATGAAGAAACTGCTTTATGGATACGGGTTTCCTTTTGGGATGATGAGAGTATTTAGGAACTTGATAGAGGCGACAGCTGTACAACATTGTGAAGGTACTAAATGTCACTGAGAGGTACACTTTAAAATAATTTTATGTGAATTTTACACTCAATTAAAAAATACTTTGCTATTTTCAAATGCATGATCAAACCAAAATAATAATCCTACAAAATGACATATTGGAGACAAAGCAAAATGAGACTGAGGTAGCCAAAAGAAAAAAGTTCTCAGCACTTTGATTTCGCATCATCAGTGTTCCAGTTTCCTGTTGCTGCATAATAACCCACTCCAAAATTTAGTGACGTAAAACAAAGACAATGTTTATTTTGCTCACAAATTTGCAAATCGGGCGGGGCCGGGCAGGGACAGAGCTCATCTCTGCCCGACTCACTATCACCAGAGGACTCTTCAAGGCTGGAAGCTGAAATCATCCGAAGGTCCCCTCAGTCTCCTGGCTACTGGTTCGTGTTGGCTGGGAGCCCCTGTGCAGCAGGACACCTGTACGTGGCCTTTCCATGTGGCGGCTTGCCCTCCTCACAGCACGGTGGCTGCTTTCCAAAGGTGAGCATCACAACACGTCCAGTTGGATGTCTTTGATGGCTTAGCCTCAGCCATCACCGCATGGCTTACGTCACAGTCATGGCCCTGTGGCCATGGGCCATGGAGGCACAGGGAGGGAGGGGTCCTGGTCTGATTGTAGGAAAAACAGAAGGCTGGGATGGCCACATTTCCACTCCGCTGCAGGTATTTACACTCTTGCGTAGAAAGGGCTGACGTGGGAAGTTCTATGAAGACGCCTAGTTAATAACGCAGAACTGGAAACCTCACAGTAGTGTGGGACTGATGATGGAGACAGTCTCTGGGTTTTCACCGAAGAACCGAGACGTCAATTATCTGCACTCTCAGCTGTGTTACATGTCCCAGTCCACTGAACTCCGCATTCAAACGTTAAAATCTCTGTCATCAGCCCCTTCGGTTTCCAGCCGTAACGAACAACCTCAGGGCTGATTGCTGCCCAGAGAGACTCAGTTGACTCCATATACACTGCGAGCTGACTTAAAACATTAACTACATCTGTGTTTACCCAATCAATAGCTTCTCCCATCAAAGACAGAGAGAAAGAAAAAAAATCTCTCCAATATTGTTTGGGTTAAATGCTGGCATTTTAGTCTTGGGGTTGAAAACCACTTCCTCCTATGGCCAGACTTCCTGAGCACACGCCCTCCCTCGAGGGAAGGCATCTGGTCTCCTGGGGCACAAACCAGGGGCCCATGTCTTAGGCCCCCTTAGATCTTGATCTATATTCGGGGTGCTGCTGAGGGTCAGCCGGTAAATGTTTGGGGTGGAGAATGACACCCCAACTGCTCACAGCTTTGCCCCGTAATTCAACATCCTCACGAAGCCTCCTACTCAGAGAGTGAGATGGGTTTATTCCTTCCTTGCTATCCACCAAATTTCTGCCACCACACAAGTGGGGTCCCACAAATCACCAGGGAAGCGTGGGAGAGAGGATGAGGACGGGGCAGTGCTGCCAGGATGAACATTCTGGAAGCAGGCAAATCCCACAACGCCTGGAGCCGCTCCTTCTGCTTCCCGCTCACCCGCTTCCCACTTTTCTCCTGAAGGCTCATCATGTGTATCTTCCATCCCCACCCCAGCTGGAGGCCAGAGTGTGGGGAGTGAAAGCCGACTGCCCCTCCGTAGCCATTAGGGAGAGCATGACCCACTTTGTTCTACTTGCTGGAAGGGCCAGAGATCAACCAGGGCTCTGCCCACTATGCTGGGGCACCCCTCTGCTAACACTGAGGGCCCAAGGCAATGCTACATGCAGCAGAAACCAGCCACCAACCAAAAGCTAAAATGTTCCAGCCCGCAGGCTGTCGCCTCTCATCACAATACACAAATGTATCAGAGTTCAGCCCGTCGGTGATTTTTATCCTTGTGTTAGTCCTCCATCTTTACGGGAGAGGCATTTTTCAAATCTGTAAGAACAACGCTTACGGCAGATTCTGGAAGGATTGGAGAGTGGCAGTGAGCAGGGTTCGGCACCACGTAAGCTGCTGATCACCGTTACCAGGGCCTCCTGGGAGAGGTGAGCGCAGCTTGCAGGCTGAACACGCGTACACCCAGGGTTGCACCCACCTCCTCGCCTTGATGGAGTGGTTTGCCCTCTGGCCCCACTTCCTGGTGCAGACACAAGCCACGGCCTGGTGCTGGCTTTGGGATAGATCCATGCTCCTGCCAGGGACAGGGATGGACGCTCTCACGGGCCCACCCCTCGCTTTCACCTCTGATGGGCCTCCCAGCTGAAGAGTCCCCATTCACCTGTCACGCGGGTGGCCAGTCTTGGTCGCCTCTCCACAGTGCTCCAGCTCCTGACTGATTTTTCTCCTGAGGTTTTCATTTCTGTCTGGGTGGTTGGAGAGGCTGCACACGGCTCTGGCCACTGGATTCTAGGCCATTGCTTCCTGGGCCCTTTGCTCCATTCATTAAGGAACCGCCAGGAGGCATTGGGTGCCAAGCTGGACATGGGATGGAGAAAGTGGGCAGGAGAGACGCAGCAGCATGGGGTGAGGCTTCCCCAGGACCTGGCAGGCAAGGAGCTGCCCGTGAGGGAAGGCCGGGTGCTGCCAGCTGAGACACAGTAGTAAGGTCATCTTCTTTAAGCCACCTGCCTGCTCTCTCGGAGCCAGCTTCCCCACCTGGAAAATGGAAAATGTCACGACCTGGTCTCCCTGCCTCCTCCTTAGCCTCCGATGCTTCTTTCCCCACACATGAGCTGGAGTGATTCTTTAAGACCTAAGTTAGCACCTAACTTTGTTTTGCTCAAAACCTTCCAGTGGCTTCTCACACCCTGAATCAACATAAAGTCTTTATTAACACAAAGTCTTGTGGTTCCCGCAGCTCTCCCTCCCCCACCAACCTCCTCTCTCCAACAACCCCTTCTGCTGTAGCCAGGCTGAGCAATTCACTCTTGCACACAAAGACACCTGCCTCAGGGCCTTCACACTGGCTGTTTTATTCCCACCGCCTGGAAGATCTCCCCCAACATCCTCCTCCCCCACGTCCCTGCGACCTTGCTCAATGCCCCCTCCTTTGAGAGGCTGCCCTCAATACCCCTCTCTCCCCCATCACTCTTTGTCCCCTGACCCCCTCATTTGCCTTCCACTTGACACAATGTATCTTTTTCCATTTCCTGTTGCTCCTCTTCCGTTCAGGGCTGGATCTCTTTACCTAGCCCAACACCTGGCACATAGTAGCTGCTGAGTGAATACTGGTGAAGTGTGTGGAATAAATGTAATCTCATACCCCTCAGGAAGCCTCTGAAGATGGAATCTTGGAAGAAATTCACTGGAAATGGACATTTCTCCAGGTTATTGCACAGGAAGAAGAGTGGTTTCCTGCTGAGAGAACCAGTCCCCCCACATTTGCCACTATCAGAACTGCCTGAGAGGGTGCCGATAGTTAACATTGTATTGTATACTTAAAATTTGCTGATAGGGTAGATCTTATGCTAAGTATTTTTATCGCAAAATAACAATAATAAGTAAAGAGGGTGGGAGGAAGCTTCTGGAAGGGATGGATGTGTTTATGGCATGGGTGGTGATGGTTTCATATATTTACAGCATAAATGGTGGTGGTTTCATATGTTCATGGCAAAGATGGTCATGGTTTCACCAGGTGGTGATGGTTTCACACATTTATGGCATAGATGGTGATGGTTTCGCACCTGTGTACTTATCTCCAGGCACAACAAGTTGTATCCATTCACTACGTATGCCAGTTAAACCTCAATACATTTTTTTTAATAAGTGAATAGCCTGAGAGGAGCTGGGCCTTCTTCATATGGCGTCATCAGGCCTGCTCTGAACCATAACCCAGGCCTGCAACCCCCAGGTGCAAACCAGCCTCCACAGCTAAGCCTCTGATTAGCCAGATCATTTGTCTTCTTCCAAAGGCAGCACTGCAGGGCTGGTTGATCTTGAATTTGTACTGCATACATTAAACATCCTCTGCACCCTGCAGGCACTGAGTGGTTGTGCTACAAGCCCTCTGCACTGCTAATTTTAAAAATGCTTTGAAAAGTATTTTTCCTAATGTGTTCCAAGTGCTAACCGTTTGCTTTCGCGTGAAGGTGCAGTGAGCGTCTGAATCACACGGCAAACCTCAGTTGAATGTTTTGGAGATTTCTGCTCATTGTTTCGGACTGGATTTAGGGGGAGTCCAGCCATAGTTTCTAGCCATGTTGCTCAGATGTTGAGAGGTGGAGAGAATCCCGCCGAGGTTCTCACCTCCATCCTCCAGGGCATTTCTGAAAGCAGAGCTTCCATCTCATCATTGAGCCAAGCATCCCCTTAGAGCTCAGAAATGACATATGAAAACCATAAAAACAGGCGTTGCCCTATGAGGCAACAATTCTGCTTTTAGGAATTTATCCTAAAGAAATAACTAATGATGTGATTATAAAAGAGTTAGCTCCAAGGACGTTCATCACAAGCCTGTTTATAGATTGAGAAACTGGAAACAAGCTAAATGTCCAATAAAAAGGGGTTCGTCAAATGTGGCACACCTGTGCAACGGGAGACTAATGACGACCTCCTGAAATGCCACAGCCTGGGATCAAAGCCAGCCCACTCCTGTTTTTGTAAATAAAGTTTTATTGGACATAGCCGCATATTTTTACATATCATCTGTGGCTTCTTCTGCAGCGTTGAGAAGTTGCAGCAGACACCGTATGGCCCACAAAGCCACGTATGTTTACTGTCTGCCACTTTATGGAAGATGTTGGCCAACTCCTGCTACCGGATGACCAGGAAATTTTAGTGATGCCCTGCACAGTAAAGGAATATGTTACAAAACTGTGCAACTTTTATAATCCCAGTGGTGACTTAAAAGGACTCTGTATATACATATGTGGATTTTTTTTCTCTGTGTCGTGGAATTTTCAATGATTTGGAAGAGCATACCTCTATTTTCTAACTTTCCTGCCTCGAAGCTGTAGCACTTGCAGAACAGCAAGTGACAGAAATGAAAACAAGCACGATGTAGTGGAAATAGCGTCAGGCTTCACGTGAGAAGACCCAAGCAGACTCAAGTTCAAATCCAGTCTGCCACTGACTGTGAGTCTGCTCCTAGGACTCTTGAACCTTCTGAACCTTCGCTGATTCCTCTTAAGAGAAGAAAAAAAAGAAAGAAAAAGGATGGTCGGTGCCATGAAGACACAAGGCCTGCCTTAGGAACGAACGGGCTGTTGCCATGTGTGAAAGGCAGCTCATTTCATTCCGCACAGAGGTGTGGTTTCCAACATGGCAGCCGCAAGTGGCTATTTTAAATTACCCTAAATAAATTTCAGCTGGGTGCAAAGATGGCTCACACCTGCACTTTGGGAGGCTGAGGTGGATAGATCACCTGAGGTCAGGAGTTTAAGACCAGCCTGACCAATATGGTGAAACCCTGTCTCTACTAAAAGTACAAAAATTAGCTGGACTTGGTGGCACACGCCTGTAATCCCAACTACTTGGGAGGCTGAGGCAGGAGAATCGTTTGAATCCGGGAGGCGGAAGTTGCAGTGAGCTGAGATTGTGCCGTTGCACTCCAACCTGGGTGACAGAGCAAGACTACATCTCAAAAAAAAAAAAAAAAATTATCCTGAATAAATTTAAGTAAAATGCTTAAATTCTGTTCTTCAGCGGTACTGGCCACAGTTCAAAGGCTCAGCATCTCCATGTGGCTGACAACCCTATTGAACAGAACAGATGCAGACCTTTCCATCATCACAGAAAGTTCTAGTGGACACAGTTGGCTGAGAAACTCACTGCTCACACTCCTACACCTTGGTGCTGGCTCTTTCAACTGTCTCCTCAGAGACAGGAAGTATTATTCCCATTTCACGATCAAGAAAGCTGAGTCTCTGAATGGTTGGCTGAGTCAGCCCAACATCACACATGGAAAAATGATTCTATGATAGAATCTGGGCTTTGGAATTTTCATGGCCTCAAATGCTTCTAGGTCAGTGACGTGGTAGTTACACAGAGGAACCATGCAAGGGGGTTTGCACAGCATGTGGGTCCCATACCTTCCAGAAGGAGTCCCCTCTCTGTAGGCTGGGTCAGCTGAGACCTGAGACCTGCCAAGGGTGACTGACTCCAGCATGGGTGCTCCAGACCAAACCTGCAGCTGCCCACGGCCAAGAGCCATCAGCGTGATTGGTGCAGCCTCCCCTGGGTCCAGCCACAGCCCCACCCCAGTACCCCACAGACCATTCCCTCAGGTGGGGCCTTGGTCTTCCCACCTCGAAAACAAGCAGGGTTGGGCTAGTTGACTCATAAGGAACCATTCAGCTTAAAAATGTTGTGGGCTGGGCGTGGTGGCTCACGCCTGCAATCCCAGCACTTTGGGAAGCCGAGGTGGGTGGATCACCTGAAGTCAGGAGTTCAAGACCAGCCAGGCCAACATGGTAAAACCCCATCTCTACTAATAATACAAATATTAGCTGGGCATGGTGGTGCGTGCCTGTAATCCCAGCTACTCAGGAGGCTGAGGCAGGAGAATCCCTTGAACTCGGGAGGCGGAGGTTGCAGTGAGCTGAGATCGTATCACTGCACTCCAGCCTGGGTGACAGAGCGAAACTCCATCTCAAAAACAAAAAGAAAAAAAAAGAAAAAAAGGAATCTGCGATTCATTTTCAAACATTAAGAAAAGTTTCCAGTTTTTATTATGTTCTGACACTTTGATAATGTGACACTATTTGAGACTATTTTGAGAGTGGGAAGAAGCAAAGGCCAACCATAAATGACCACGCTTTGTATGTCTCAGGTCCTGGTGCTTAAGAGAAGATTTACGAGAATGAATGAATGAATGAATGAATGAATGTACAATTATCCTCAGCACTATCCTTCATGCAGGAGTCAGTTCTCTGGTCGCATGAGACGAGGGATGTCCAAGGGCTTGGCAGTTTGGGAAGGGGAGTAGCACGGGCTGACCTCTGTTAATGGTGGCACAGCAGAAGCTGCTGTAACAGAGAGATCCAGAAATGCAGAGATGTATGTGAGGCCCACATGCTTTCCTCCTGCGCTAACAGCTCGGGGACTTCTATTGTTGCTCCCTGCCTCCCATCCAGTGATGTGTGTTTGTCATTAGGGCCCTTCACAAATGTCCCATCTCGCCCCACTCTGGGCATGAAAAGGATCGTAGTTGTGTGTGTCCCTGTGGAATGGGGCTTGCCCATGTGGCTCTATTTCACCAATAAGCTGAGTGAATGGCCCGTCTCCATGTGCTGATGGCTCTATGGGCACCATCGACATGGTGCCTGCCTCGACTAAGGGCCCTCAGCATCTATAGTGGGCAGAGCTACCATGGATCTATGTTGGACACAAGGCCAGGATGGAAAGTAAACATTACATATAGCCATGGAGATGTGGAGTTCTTTGTTTCCACAGTGTAACACAGCCTCTCCTGACTGATATAAGCCCAAGCCCACCCTCACATCAGCATCCCAGGAAGCAGAAAAGAGGGAAAAGAGCAACAAAAACACACAGCTATTTCTTTTTTTAAAGGCGCAGGCAGGAGTGAGTACATCCTGTCATGGACCATTGACTGGAACGCAGCTATAAGGACATTGTGGCAGCAAAGAAGGCTGAGGATATGGTCTAGATGAGCCACCAGCTTCCCAAATAGGGGCAGAGTGATTTTGCTGGACACCCAGTAGCCTCCGTCACACCTGCTTCCCTGGGTTTAAGGAGAAATGGGCTACGCCAGCCCTCTTTTGCAGAGAGAGGCCCCATCGGCAGGTTCATTCGTGTAGCGGGCAAGAGTGTTGGGTGCTCCCGGAGAGGACAACAGGGCACAGGTTGGACTGTGGCCGGTTCTGGAAGGGCGGCCAGGGAAGGCTTCTCAACGGAGTCGACAGGCAGAGGCTTGACTGCAGTGCACTGGGATAGGGGCTTTGCACAGAGGCCACAACGCATGCAGAGGCCCTGCAGCTACCATTGGCTCCGCGGGGAGGGGAGGCCAGTGTGGCTGGGGTACAGAGTGCAGGGCCTGCCAGGAGGTGAGATTAAAGGCACCCAGAAAGAGAGGGGTTCTGTGGTGGACCAGATGGGGCCACCTGGGGAGGGGCAGGTTTGGTGGGGTGTGAGGAATTGGGCTTGGAAATGTCAAATCTGTGAGGCCCATTAGACATCCAGACACAGCAGCCAAGTCAGCCGCTGGATCACAGGGCCTGGGGTTCTGGGGAGCACAGGCTGAACTCCAGTGGTTGCCAACACTCATATGATATTAACACTGGGAACTGAGGGGAGGGCAAGAACGGAGGCCCTGGGTGTTAGAGAGCTGAGGAGTGTCGGCAAAGGACACTGAGAAGAGCTGGCCAGCGAGAGGCAGGAGGAATGAGAGAGGGCCACTGTCCTGTGACAGCATCATGGCCAGTGGTGCCCTGACCGGCCCACCTTTCACTGCTATGGAGTCTGGAGACAGGAGTGCATTTAGAGGCTTCTTGCGTGGCCACATGGACCGGAGAGCAAACCTCCGTGTGGGGCCCCAGTAACCTGCGATCTCAGGCTAGTCCCTTGCCTCTGCATGCCTCAGTTTTCTTATCTGAAAGGTTGGCATAATGGTGCCTTCCTTGTGAAGCTGTCCTGAGAAGAATAAAAGGCATTGCAACATGCTCAGAGCAGAGCCAGCGTGGGGGGAACCTGCACTAAACAAAAGCTATTGCTCCTCCTGCCTGGAGCTGGGATGGAGTCCAAAGAGCTTCCATGCACCTGTTTCCAAAGAAGCAGAGGAGGACACACAACTGCGAGGTGGCTTATTGCCTTCATGGGACACACACGGTGAGTGCCTCCCATGTGCCAGCATTGCCAAGGCCTGGAAATAGGCGCCCATCTGTGTCAGGGAGCGAGAAGGGTCGGGGTGCTGAGTGCAGGGACCTCTGGGACTCCTCCAGCTTGGACCAGGCCTGTGTCTGCAGCTTCTGGGGGCAGCCCGGGAATGGGAATTTTCTTATTCCATGATGGACTTCTTGGAACCTCAGGTGGCCTGCCTGGGACGGCACTCCCTGTGGTATCAATGGCTCCTGTCACGGGGGGCGCATGCTGGCTCCACGCTCAGGCTGTCCTGCAAATCATCTCACCGAATCCCCACTGTGTCTTTACAGAGCGAGCACGCAGGCCTATGTCCTCCAGAGAAGCAAGCCAGGCCCGAGGAGTGGGCAGTCGATGGCTCCAGGAAGGTCATTGTCTTTGGAGGGAACGTGGGATCTCCTCCCCACTCTCTGTCCTCAAGGTCCATCTTTTTCAAATCAACTTTTTGGGAGGTAATTGATTTATAATAAAACCATCTTAGGTGTCCAGCTTGATGAATTTTGTCTCACGTGTACTGCTAGGTAACGACAGGAATCTGGACATGAGGTTTGCCTGGGCAGCCAAGCTGAGGCCTCAGGATGCCCTTCCTTCTGAACTTGGCTGCCAAGCCAGGGCCTTGGGACACCCTTCCTTCTGAACTTGGCTGCCCGGCCAACTCACAGCTCCACTTTGTCAGTTCCTTGAGTCTAGGAGAAGTGACTCACCTGAATTTTTTTTCTTTTCTACATTCCTACCATTGTCACATCTCCTTCCCCGCTTTGGACAAGATTTCTCTTTTCCACGTGATGGGAGGGGGACTGTAAACATCCCATACTTTGGAATCAAAAGACCTAGGTTCACACCCCAGCCCTGCTACGTGACTCCGGGCAAGTGAGTTAACTTCTCTGGGCTCCTTTCTTCATCCGTGTAAAACAGAGATCATAATGGACCCTCTAAGGTCATTGGGAGACTAAAAGGAGGTATTATATGCAAAGAATAAATATTATTATTTTGAATTGCACTGGCTTTAATGACACAAATGTGAAGAAAAGGGTAGGATTGTAGGGGAAGGCTGAGAAAAGGAGAGATTAAAAGACAAGAACAATTTCAACTTTTCAGAAAAACACCCCAATGCTCTAAGTCAAGATGTATTTTTCAATTGTCATAGCACCGTGCCTGTGTGCCCCGAGTCTTCTGATCTCAGTTGGAAAAGGGCTGCTTTCTCCAGCAAGAAGCCTTGGGAACAGCACCGAGGTTCAGTGTCAGAATGGGCTCCCGGCCCCCGAGACGTTGGGCACAATCTGGTCTGACCAGACCTGGCGTGTTTTCCTGGGTGCTCACGATTGTCTAGACGTGGCCTGGCCATGTCCGAGCATGTGAAACGTAGTTGTGGGGCCTGATGGCTCCATTTGGCAGCAGCCTGGGCCAAGTGATTGGCGCCGGGACCGTGAGGATGACAAAGTGCTGAAACCTCCCTGAGACAGGCGTCATATCAGATTGTGCGGCTGCCAGGGCAGGGCTTCCAGGCACGGCAAGCGCATCCTCAGCACCTGATGGAGAGATAGCACAGTAGACATGACAGCCGCCAGCCACGGGAGCTGGCCAGGCGAGTCCGAGGACTCGCTGGGAGCAGTCGTCCCTCCCCAGGGAAGTCAGTGTGGGTGGCAGACAGAGCACGGGCCCTGTTCATGCCACAGGCCAGAGATGAGAGATGAAACTGCCAGATAATGAAGAGTGGAGACTCATGTCGTATGCAATGGGTGGGTCACTTTTGCAGCCTGACTTGAATAGATACGGATAGGTAGTTGGATAGAGAGTTAGACACGTGATAGGTGGATGGATAAATGGATGGAAAGATAGATGGATAGATGATAGAGAGACGGAGAAATAGATGGCTAGATGGAGAGAAAGAAGAAGCTAGATAGATGGGAAATAGGTGGATGAATGAATAGATGGAGAAAAAGAGGTAGATGAATGGATGGATAGATAGATAGATAGATGATTGATAGAGACATATAAGTAGATGGATAAATAGGTGGAAATATAGATAAAAGATAGATAGATAAAAGGATAGATGGAGAGAGAAAGCTAGATAGATGGAAGATAGGTGGATGGATGAAAGATGGAGAGAAAGGGATACATGAATGAATGAATGAATGAATGAATGAATCGATAAATCATTGATAGATGGAGAGAGAGAGAGGTGATAGTTGAATGGATACATAGATGAAAAGATCATAGATAGACAAATGGAGGCTAGAGAATAGATAATATAGATGAATGGATATATACGTATAGAAAAAGATATAGATAGAGATAGGAATTGGGATATGTATTTGCTAACTGGGAAAATTTGAGCAATGACTGTGTGTTTGATTATTTGGAAGAATTACTGTCACTGTCAGATGTGCTGATGTCACTGTACAGAGACCAGGTGCACGGCCAGGCCCAGCCCATCAGAACCTTCCATGACCTTCATGGATCCACACTGAGGGGACAGAGGCTTCCACTCACCTGTTCACCTCTCAGACCCAACAAGTTTAGCATAAAAGAGAGGAATAAAATACAGTCCCAGACTGTCAGAGCCTCCCAGTGGTGTGGAGGAGGCAAAGGTGAACACGGCTGGGCTCATGTTCTCAGGGTACCCTGTCCCATGCTGGGCCCACTAGCCACATGCAGCTATTTAAATTTAAACCCTTAAATCTAGATGAAATTTTAAAACCAGTTTCTCACTGACACCAGCCACAGCTCAAGTGCTCTAAGAGTCGCATGTGGCCAACAGCAACTGTGTGAGACTGCAGTTCTAGAACATTCCGTCACCCCAGAAAGACATCCCTGCTGGGAGAGTCCAGGCCTAAGAATAGATGCAGCTCCTATTAGGGCAATGAGCAGAGAGGTGCTTCGAGGCACAGGGAGTGAGGACGAAGAGCACCATGTGTCCCGCAGGAGGAGTGAAGGAAATGGCTCGGGTCCACCCAGCAACCCTTCCTTCCAGGACCCTCCTCTCCGTTCTCCTCTGTGCTCACAAAATGTGGCATCAGGTGCAGAGAGTAGGCATTAGCCAACCTATCCAGTATATTCATTTATCCATGAAGGCTGTTTGTTAACCAGCCACGGCCTCCCCCTGTTTACTAACTTCCCAAATGAGGCCTCGGATGTCGCAGGGAGGCCCTGGGTCTGTGTCTGGCATTTCTTCTGAAATCCAAGTTTAAATGTGAGTCCCATTGTCTCTCCCCAAGTTGCCATTCCCAGATTCCCATTCAGTGGCGCCCAGCACACAAAGCCGGCCAACGATGCCACCAGCTCCCCTCTGGTGGGCGAGCCCCAGAAATAGCCCGCCCCAGCAGCCCAATCATGGTTCACCACTAACAACCGAGGCCCGTCCACCCACCCTGCCTGGACCTGGGCCCCAACACCCCAACCGTCTGTTTTCTGCCGATGTCACCAATTTCTAAATGACCTAGAACTAAACCATATCATTAGTCCTTTCAGTATCTGTTGGTGACAGAGAAAACCATGAGTGGCCTTTCTGCCCTGAGCCTCTGTGACCCTTGAGCTGAGATGGCATGATGGGCACCAAGGCCAGCTCCCTCCATGAGGGATCAACCCCAGACCTTTCCAGATACCAGGTAACTTGTTTTTCCTTTTCTTTTCTTTTCTTTTTCCTTCTCTTTCCTTTTCTTTTTCTTTCCCTTCCTTCCTTCCTTCCTTCTCTCTTTCTCTCTTTCTCCCTTTCTTCTTTCTTTCTTTCTCTTTCTTTTCCTTTTCTTTTTTTTGTTTTGAGACAGGGTCTTGCTCTGTTGCCCAGGCTGGACTGCAGTGGCCCAATCATAGCTGACTGCAGCTTTGACCTCCTGGGCTCAAGCAATCTTCCCATCTCAGCCTCCCAAGTAGCAGGGAGTACAGGCACGTGCCACCATGTCTAGCTAATTTTGTCTATTTTTTGTAGAGACCAGCTTTCACTGTGTTGTCCAGGCTGGTCTTGAACTCCTGGCCTCAAGCAATTCTCCCGTGTTGGCTGGCCTCCCAAAGTGCTGGCATTACAGGCTTGAAGCACCGTGCCCAGCCTAGTTTTCTGTTTTGATCAAACATCTCCTCTGGAGTTGATGGAACCTGGCTGCCTGAGTGACTTTCAAGGTGCCCAGGCTCCAGGTGGTCACGGTGAAAGGATTTACTGGGAAGGGGGTTTCGGACAATTCGGATGATCCGTGACTTGTATCTTCCTTCACTTGATTGGCATATGGCGGCCTAAAGGAGTAACATAAAAATATCAATGCCAGCACTAGCATGGTTGGAGGAGGAAGAACTGGGCCCGCTGGTGCTGGGAGCTGGGGATGAGATGGAGAAAACGGAACGCTGGGAAGGGCTGTGGGGCCTGGCAGCAGGAGGAGCGTCAGGGTTGGTGATGTTTGGTGATGTGGTGCTGCTATGGGGTACACTGGACCAGAGAGCAGGTGGCCGTCAGGTGCCAGAGCTCCAGCAGGAGGGAAGGGCCCAGCACAGCAGCGAGGAAGCAGAAGCCAGAGGTGGTGAGATTTGGACAAAGTCCTCGAGGCCCTCAGTGACAGTGGATTCAGTGACAAGAGTCCAGAGCCCAGAAGAGGGGAACGTAGCACGGACACCTGGGGTTCTGTTGCACCCCAAAGGAATGGCATTAACTGAGGGAAAATCTTGCTCTCAACAGATGGCAGGTGTGGCAGACACCATTTGCTAGCCACCCCACACCAGTGCTACGTGCACCCAGGCCTGAGTCCTCCCCAGTGCTCCAGGGACCCACTGACAGCTCCAGCTGCCCCTTGGCCAGGAGAACTTCTAGTCCAATGCTTGCTCCCTCAAGCTTCTATGGATTTGATGCAGGGTGTGGGCGAACCCCAGATTGGGCCTTAACCAGGGAGGGTCCTTTGCTTCACCCAGGAAAGAATTCAAGGGTGAGCTGGTGGTGGAAGAAAACAGCTTGACTGAAGCGGCACCACTGCAGCTCAGGCAGCGCGACAGCTCCGTGGCTGCGTGGCTGCTCCCGCAGAGCTGAGCTACCCCTTAGGCAGTGTGCTGAGAGCGGCAGCTCCGGGCAGTTCTGCAGTCATATTGATACCTACTTTTAATTGCATGCAGATTCAGGGGCGGTTTATGCAGAAATTTCTAGAGAAAAGGTAGTAACGTCTGGGTCGTCCAAGTCATTTCCATGGAAAGAAGTGGTAACGCCCACGTGTTGCCATGGCAATGGTAAATTGACAGGGCATACTGATGGGCGTGGCTTATGGAGAGCCGCTTCCATCCCACCCTGTTTTAGCCAGTCCTCAATCTGGTTCAGTGTCCAAGCCCTGCCTCCACAGTCGAGTCCCACCTCCTACCTCCTACCTCAGATTCTTATCTGAGCTTCAATAGGAGCCTCTGGGAGCCAGTGCCTTGCTCCAAAAGAACGGCGGGAATGGCGGGATTCAGGCATGGCAGCAGCTCCGTGAAGGAGGTATTTGGGGACAGGTAGAGTTTTCACATCACAACATTTAGAGAACGACCCATACAGTTGCGCACAGAGGGCAAAGCCTGGCAAGCAGACCACTTTATGTTGCAAAGACAGCAACGGTGATCGCTGACACTTACGAAGGCTCCCCATACACCAGGGGCTGTGCTGAGCACTTCACATCTACTTTCAGTTTCTTCTTCACATCTGCCTAGCAAGATATCCCAAATGCTCCACAGCCACTATGGCACAGGCACCAGCCAGCAAGGGTGGACCCGCCAGCGCTGTCCTGTCCTGCAGGGCCCCTTGGACACACCCTACAGAACCAAGCATTAACCTTTCATTTTTGAATCATGGGGCGGGTCCCCAGTTGGAGCAGAGTCTGCCAAGGTGGCCAGGGGAGGCCCTCAGAGAGTTAGACAGGGTCTGCTTATCAAGCATGGCAACGTTTTAAAACTCAGCCCACCCTGCAACTGTATACAGGCTGAATCTCAGAGAAGGCTTTCAAAGGGGCATAAGATCCACCTGAAGATGGTGTGTTAGCCTGATTTTTGCTGCAGTCATGCCACTTAATGTCCCACCCTCATCACAGTGGCTTCACAAACGGTATTGTATTTTGCGCTCACAATATACAATATATGCGGCCTGGCTGACCTCTACCGGGCTCAGTTGTGCCAGGTTGGATCCTGGGCTGTGGGTCAAAGTCAAGGTCGAGTTTGCTCCCTGAGGTTCAGGTTTTCATTCTGAGACCCAGGTTGAAGGGCAGTGCCACCCAGGGCATGGTGGTCTCGGGGCAGAGGCCAGAAGGACATGTCCCCTAAAGACTCAGCGACTCCGCTGGGAAGCATGCATGCTGCTTCTGTCCCAGTCCAAGGGATAGGAGGAAGTCACTCCGCCTGCAGGCAACTGGCACTGGAGTAAGAAGGGAAGAATTGTGGACTTAAACAACCAACCTATAGGGTGCAATAGCATTGAGGTAGACAGACAAGCACAGACACAGATTGAACAAAGGCATGGAGGGAGGGTTATGGATGGTTTCCTACAACAACCAAAGCCACAGCAAAAAAAGATGATTGTTTCTTTGTATTTGAAAAAACAATATGGCAGCCCCAGACGCATTTTGCAGAGATTTTACAAGAAGAACTTCTCATCATCCAGGAGAAGGCCCTTCTCTAGAGTCTTATCTTTCCATTATTTTTAAATGAGAGTGTGTTTGCCCCAAAAGTTAAACAGGAAGAGGGGCTACGTAGTTCTCGAAGGCCACACACAGGCCGTATCACAGAGCCCTCTGCTCATAACACCAGCATGTGAAAGGCACTGCAAAGCAACGCTGAGTTGTCATCATTGTACATTCTGCTTATAAGATTAATCTTGATGATCTTGATGGCCGGACTTGGTGGCTCATGCCTGTAATCCCAGCAATTTGGGAGGCTGAGGTGGGCAGATCACCCAAGGTTGGGAGTTTGAGACCAGGCTGACCAACACAGAGAAACCCTGTCTCTACTAAAAATACAAAAACTAGCTGAGCATGGTGGTGGACGCCTGTAATCCCAGCTACTCAGGAGGTTGAGGCAGGAGAATCACTTGAACCTGGGAGGTGGAGGTTGCAGTGAGCCAAGATTGTGCCATTGCACTCCAGCCTGGGCAACAAGAGCAAAACTCCATCTCAAAAAAAAAAAAAAAAAAAAAATTAATCCTGATGAATGAAGCACTCAACAGCCCCTGAAAGAGGAGTCTCATGCAGTGTGGTATTGTGTCCAGAACTGGTTTCTTCCGGTGGTTTCTTGGTCTCGCTGACTTCAAGAGTGAAGCCGCAGATCCTTGCAGTGAGTGTTACAGTTCTTAAATTAAAGATGGTGTGTCCGGAGTTTGTTCCTTCAGACATTCAAACGTGTCCAGAGTTTTTTCCTTCTGGTGGGTTCGTGGTCTTGCTGACTTCAGGAGTGATGCTGCACACCTTCACATTGAGTGTTACAGCTCTTAAAGACAGTACAGACCTAAAGAGTGAGCAGCAGCAAGATTTATAGTGAAGAAAGAAATAAAAAAGCTTCCAACAAACGTTCCACACTGTGCAAGGGGACCGGAGCGGGTTGCCCCTGCAGGCTCGGGTGGCCAGCTTTTAGTCCCTTATTTGGCCCCGCCCAAGTCCTGCTGATTGGTCCATTTTACAGAGCACTGATTGGTCCATTTTTACAGAGTGCTGACTGATTCATTGTTTTACAGAGTGCTGATTGGTGCATTTACAAACCTTTATCTAGACACAGAGCACTGATTGGTGCGTTTACAAAGCTTTAGGTTAGACACAGAGCAGTGATTGGTGCATTTTTACAGAGTGCTGATTGGTGCGTTTACAAAGCTTTAGCTAGACACAGGGCGCTGATTGGTGCATTTACAATCCTTTAGCTAGACAGAAAAGTTCTCTAAGTCCCCATCTGACCCAGAAGCGTAGCCAGCTTCACCTCTCAGTATGGTGAGCACTGAAGCAGCAGTGCTCATTACAGAGTGTGGCAGTATCTCTTTAATAGTGCCAATAACTGGTAATGTTACCTGGACAGTCAAGATTCTCTTGGAAAAAAATTTTTGTTTTAACAATGGTTCTAGGTACTTCTGAAAAAGCAAGCTGTCATTCAAGGCACCTTCAAAGTACAGGATGTTAAACAGGTTGTGGAATAAGAAAATCCATGTAGGAGCACCAAGTGGTTCAAACAACCTGCGTGAAGGACAAGATGCTTATATGTAGTAAGTGTTCTTTAAAGAATCACCTCTTCTTTGACTTAGACTTCTTCTTCGAGAAATGTATCTTGAAAGGCACTCTCATAAATGTGCCAAATAGCTGTACGAGGGCTTTCACTGTAGCACCATTTATCGTAGCAAATAACTGGAAGCAATCCAAGTGTTCACTAAAAAGGGATTGGTTAAACGAACTGCAATCCAGAGAAAACCATCCAGCCATGAAAGAGCAAAGATCCGTGTGTGTAATCATGGAAAATGCCCAAAGTCTATCATTAAGTGAAAAAGCAGCAATAAAGCAGGAAGTAAGGTCATTTCCCATTTTTTATTAAAAAGAAATAAAAATAATAGCTGCTGGATTTTTCATGCAAATATGTTCCAAATGTCTGTAACTGTGGTTATCCCGAGAGTGAGGACTGATACCCACTACGTTATAGATTTATTTCATTGTTATTTGAATTTTTTTAAATAACTGTATGTTGCCAGGCGCCGTGGCTCAGGCCTGTAATCCCAACACATTGGGAGGCTGAGGAGGGCAAATTGCTTGAGCCTAGGAGTTCAAGATCAGCCTGGGCAACATAGCAAAGTACCATCTCTACAAAAAATATATATATAAAACAAATTGGCTAGGTGTGGTGGTGCGTGCCTGTAGTCCCAGCTACCCGGGAGGCTGAGGCAGGAGAATCTCTTGAGCCCAGGAGGTCGAGGCTGCAGTGAGCTGAGATGGCACCACTGCACTCCAGCCTCAGTGAAAGAGTGAGACCCTGTCTCAAAAATAACATAAAATTAAATTAACTGTGTGTCACTTGTTTATTTATAAACATATTTAAATACAATATAACTGAACAAAAATAATTCGTATAAATTACAGATTAAAATCCCAGAAAGTGAGATGAATAAAATGTTTTAAAAATAAAATCTTTTCTACATCTGTAATGTTTGGATATTTTACAAACACTCACTAATTTTACTGTCAGTAAATGACCAAAAAAGTCTTTGAAACTTATCTGCTGGGACTTTGTAAACCTTTGGAGAAGTTGTTTATTATTATTATTTTATTATTACTATTAATTCTCCTGGATGCAGTTTCTTTCTCTGCTAACAATAAGGTATAGTAAATATTTGCATTTACTTCACTTTGAAGGAAGCAAAAAGAATCTTCCAGGCCTTCACTAAGTGCTTTGAATCCAATTTAAGTAAAGAAGTGTGCCAAATATTACCAGAGTTGATCACTTGTGTGCTAGTTTGCTTTCTAATAACTTCGACGAATAAAAAAAAAAAAGATTATGTGCCCCAATATAAGCAAAACCTGGGGTGATGGTGAGGCATATATAGTAGAAAATGAACAACCGAAAAATCATCCTTTGGATTTTTGTTCATCAGATACTAAGGTGCCTTCACACACCCTCCCACCCCATTTGCACTTTTGCAGATCCCCGGGTCTTATTTTCTGAGTGAATGGATTCCTTCTGAAACCAGCATGCCTCAACTATCACTATTATTCAGAAGCATTCAAAATAAATGATTCTGAATAATAGTAACATATCATGTACGTCCACACCCCAATTCAAGAAAGACCTCACAGCAACGTGTCGGACAGCATCAAATACAAAAAGAAACCAAACTGAAAACTCCACCAGACAGAAATACATAGGTGCACACATACGTAAACATAGAAGCCCACAGTAGCTAGCATTCATCAGATTCAGCACGTCGTGGTCGCTGGAGGGAGCGGGAGGCCAAGGGGAGGCTGACCCACACATCTGCGTGACCTTAGAGTGTTCCCCAAATAAAATAAGTGTCTCTGCAGACATGTCTGGGAAGCCGCTCCAAGTAGCAGAAAAAAAAAATCTAAATCAACCTTTCTGTGTCGCCTGTGTCATCTTTGAGCTTCTCTGGGTCTTAATTTTTATCTGGAAAGTGGGGCCAGCTACACCTACCTAGCAAGGAACACAGACTGAGCCCCTGCCATGTGTCTGCTGGCATGCCAAGCCCTGGGGGTACAGAACAAAACCATATAGAACACACCTCAGGGAGCATGTGGAAAAGACACGAGACCTTGTATACCACGTGAAGCTCACAGAATGTTGTCTGCTCTCAGAGCCCACGTCTCCATTTCACAAACAATTAGAAATGCAAAGTAGAGTTTAGCACTGTGCACCAAAACTTCTGGTTTCCCTCCTGCAGAATTATACACCTCGGCCCCATTTAAGTCCAGCTTGGCCACTGGACTTGCTTGGCGTAATGAAATATGAGTGGAAATGCCTGTCACTTTAAGAACCAGCCCATAGTTCACCAAGCCCTTTTCCCTCAGCTCCGGGTAACAATGTTTCAAATAGAAGCTGCTTCCTCCTCCTGGGTTCTGGGTTGAACACCTGAAGAAAACATGGAACACAGCCGTGCTGACCTGCAAGGAACGCTCAGTACTAGCTAGAAATAGAAAGCCATGGAGATCCAAAGGGATTTCCTACTGCCACATAACCTAGCCCATGCTGGCAGCTACTGAAATGGAAATTGTTGTTTGAGTGATTGGAGCAAGCGTACAGATCTCAGAAGGTGTGCTTGGTGCAAACATGCAAGCTTTTAGAAAAGAACAGGCATTTTTTACAAGTCCCTTAAAATCACACTAACACATTTGTAGTCGGGCTCTCATGGTCTTTGACATCTTACATGAATGTGCGTCCCAGAGCCAACCCAGGTTCAGCAGCTTTGGAAATTCTAAAGCACAGGTTACAGATGGCTGTGCGTTTTACAGAATTCAAAAGCATCAACACAGGAATAAAAAAACTTCCAAAGCTGGACTTCTACATCAACCAACACAAGCTAAAGAGAGCCTGACAGATACTCTCGTTTCATGCCTGTAAACCAGGACATGCAAGCCTGGACTTGGAGTTAAAAACGAAGGCAGCCCACCTGCCGGGACCATCACTTTTACTTAGGGACTTTGTTCTAGAGGGGCTTCTTCTGGCCGTCTTCTTTTTTTAGGGTGCATTTTTAATTCTTGCTTAAGAAATCCTTTTCTGTATCAAAGTCAAGAATGCATCCACCTGTATTTTCTGCTAAAAGTTGAAAGTTTTGCTTTTTACATTTTAGTTCTTAATCCATCTGGGGTGTATGTGTGTGTGTGTGTGTGTGTGTGTGTGGTGAGAGTAGAGATGCAATTTCACTTTTAATCTATGTGGATAATCAATTACACCAGCTCGTTTACTCAATAAACCCTGCCATCTCTGTCATATGTGGAGATGATTTTTATAGTAATCGGAAAATGTAGCTGTTATTAGAGAATGCAACATTTACATGAATTTGGGTAGATAAAATATAAATTCAGCAATTGTCAAAACTCTTTTGGTTGCAAGAGAAAAAACCTAACTCAAACTGGCTTATAAGTGTGTATGTGAGTGTGTGTGTGAGTCTGTTTGTGTGTGTGTGTGTGTCATTCTATGTGTGTGTGTGTGTGTCATTCTATGTGTGTGTGTGTGTGTCATTCTATGTGTGTGTGTGTCATTCTACATGTGTGTGTGTGTCATTCTATGTGTGTGTGTGTGTCATTCTGTGTGTGTGTCATTCTATGTGTGTGTGTGTGTCATTCTATGTGTGTGTGTGTGTCATTTTATGTGTTTGTGTGTGTGTGTCATTCTATGTGTGTGTGTGTCATTCTATGTGTGTGTGTCATTCTATGTGTGTGTGTGTGTCATTCTATGTGTGTGTGTGTCTCATTCTATGTGTGTGTGTGTGTGTCATTCTATGTGTGTGTGTGTCATTCTATGTGTGTGTGTCATTCTATGTGTGTATGTGTGTCATTCTATGTGTGTGTGTGTCTCATTCTATGTGTGTGTGTGTGTGTCATTCTATGTGTGTGTGTGT
>NW_012121376.1:3668133-3702486 GCF_000951035.1 Colobus angolensis palliatus
GGAGCAGAGATTGCAGTGAGCCAAGATCACACCACTGCACTACAGCCTGGGCGACAGAGCAAGACTCTGTCAAAGAAAAAAAAGAAAAAGAAAAAGAAAGGAAGGAAGGAAGAAAGAAAAGAAAAGGAAAGGAAAAAAATTAGAGGAGCGTGGTGGTGGCGCCTGTAATCCCAGGTACTTGGGAGGCTGAGGCAGGAGAATGGCTAGAATCCGGGAGGTGGAGGTTGCAGTGAGCCGAGACTGCGCCACTGCACACCAGCCTGGGCAACAAGAACAAAACTTCGTCTCAAAAAAAAAAGAAGTAAAGTAACCCCACCCAAACCAAAGGGGCTGAATGTGGGGGAGCAGTGACCCCCATGGAAAGCCACAGTGCTGATGCCAGAAGACAGAGAAATGATACTGAGTGGATTTATCACTAAGTGATCATAAGATAAATCTCTGCCTCATTGACATTTATTTTCTTCTTATTGAGTAATAACTAGAAGGATGATTTAGTCCAAATCATGTAGAAGTGAAGAGGCTCAAATCCAGAGTACAATGTGATTCAAGGTCACCCAGCTGCTCCAGGAGACCAAGTCTTGTTTCCCTCCACTGATTTGAGTCACTCAGTAGTTCAAACCACAAGTGTATGTATTCGTGTGTGATGTAACACGAATCTTCAAAAGAATGGTAAAGAAAAAGCAGAGCCAATCAGGATCCATAGTTATTCTTACAAATAACCCATTAACAATAATTTTTCAATGAATTCAACTATGTTTTTTAAAATGTGGTGTTAGGGTTTTGATTTTGTTTTTTAATTCCCAAATGAAAAGGTGCTTGTATCTGGTTTGGATTTCAAGATTCTAAATAGCACTTCCAATGGGATCTGCATTGATGTGTTCTCAGAGTCAGGTAACCCCGAAAGTGCTTATTCTGCAAATCAGAGAACTTGTCTGTCTCTGCTGTCTGATTACTAGGGGATAATATCCATTCCTGATAAAAGAACTTAACTGAGATGATTTTTCAAATGACTGCAAGAAAGCGTGTTCTTACAAGGTATTTTGGAGGTAGAAGTAATAATTTTTTCCTCTTTATGTCCTGGAAAGAATGTGTGGGCTCATTCCACCTGAGTGTCCTTGGCTGCCCCTCTTAGAGGTAGTGAGAAAGGTTTTGAAATAGAGTGTGGGCTCTGAAATGAAAGATGCAAAAACAGATGCTGCATCATGGAATGAAAGCAACATGCTTTTCTTCAACATAAGATTTCCTCCCGAAAACAGCGTCAGAGACTGTCAGAAGCCGGGCGCCTTTCCAAAGGTCACAGAAGGGGCCAAAACGTATAATTTTAGCCTTTTCAGATGGCCATTTCTGTCTCTAAAATGTTAAATCGTGTCTCACCACAGTTGCAAAATCCTCGCACACAGCCTGGAGGGTGAGCCCTAGCCTCTTGGTCTCCAGGCACAGGAGATTACAGGAGACTAAACAACCACCAAGCTTCTCCCGAGGCCAACAAAAGGCCTGTGCTGCTGCCCTGAGCGCTGCAGGAAAGGGCTGTACTCAGGAGGCAGGAGGCCTGGGTTCAAGTGATGTCCTTGCTTCCCGAGAGCAGCGTGGCCCCGGCTGAACCACCCGTCTGCTCTGGCCGCAGACGACTCAGCTGTGAAGTGAGGAAGGTAGACTTTGCTCATCTGTACCCTCTCTGGCATGGGGTGGCAGCTGGCTGAGCCCAGGCTCAGGGTGCTGGGAGGCTATGACGGGAGCAGAGCGGCACACAGCCCCTCCTCCTGGTCCCAGGATGAATGCCATCCGTGGTCTTTCCAGAACATTGGCTTTGCAGCCCTTTGTCACAGGGTAAATCCTGTCTCTCCGGGTCATCAAAAGGAGGTCCCTGTGCTGGACTCCGGCCTGTTGAGGGAGAGCTGAGAGCAGAAGGACTCCTGACCTTGGTGAAAGCAGCTCAACTCTAGCTGGAGCCTCTGGAGTGAGGGAGCCTCCAGCAGGGCTTCGTGGTCACCTCTCTTATACGAGAGGCCCCCTGTGCCAGGCCCAGGCGTGCTCCCACTGCCTGTCCATGACAATGGCTTCTCACCACAAGCTCCTGAGACCTGCTGAAGACGTTCCTGGCCATTGGTGCTCAGGCCTTGCTCCTGCCAGGAAGGGCTGGGAAGCACAACCCTGCCCCAGAGCGGCCCTCAGCCACTGACAAGCCGGAGGCAGCCCATGCTCCTGCATCCTGGTGCAGCATGGGACAACGCTGAGGTCTGTGCTGTGACCTCCCGAGGTCCCCAGTACGGCTGAGTCCAGGTGCCCTCGCAGCGACCCCCTCATTCATGCACCCCTATTGGCTCCATCCCTTCCCTGCCTCCCTTCCCCTCTCCCACGTGGGTGCTTCCTGGAACCACCTTGCCGATAAACTCCTTGCACCCAAACCCTTGCCTCAGGCTCTGCTCCTGGGGAAGCTGAGCTGAGACACACATCTGGTGACTGATGGGCTGCTGGGAAAGCTCTTTCTCCCCTATGACATCTGCCACCTGAGGCCATCTCAGTCCTGAGTTTCGTCGTTCGAGATTCATCCTGTGGGGTTTAAAGATTGAAGTCTGGTCCTAGGATCCAGCAATTCCTAGACAAGAAAGAACTGAAAGCAGGGACTCGAACAGATATTTGGACACCCATGTCCACAGCAGTGTGATTAGCCGGAAGGTAGAAGCAACCCACATGTCCACAGACGGACGGAGTAAAATGCGGCATGTACTTACAGTGGGGTGTTCACCAGCCTTTGAAAAGGAAGAAGATTCGGACACAGGCCACGGCATGGATGAACCTTGAGGACGTGATACTGAGTGAAGTCAGCCAGACACAAAAAGACAAAAGACTGCACAATTTCCCTTTTTTGAGTTTTCTAAAGTGGTCACAGTCACAGAGACAGAAAGAGGAATGGTGGGTGCTGGGGGCTGGCGTCGGAGGAGTCATGGAGAGTGGGAGGTTGCTGGGTGCAGCGTTTCTGTTTGGGATGATGGAGAAGTCCCAGCAACGGATGGGGCAACAGTTGCCCAACAACGTGAATGCACTTACTGCTCCTGAGTGTGCACTTCAAAATGGTTAAGATGGTCAATTTTGCTACATGTATTTTACCACAATTAAAAATGAAAATCTAAAAAAAAAAAAAGTTTAAGTGTGGAAATAGCAAAACCTCATGGGAGGCGGCACATCAGTGCTTCCTCCTTGCTTCCCAGGAAACACGTTGGCAAGTGGAGTGGCACATCCAGGAAACTCGTCGCCAAGGCACCAATCCTGGGGGACATCCCAGACTTCCCACTCTTTCTCACCCCTTAAACTCAGCAATAACAAGCCCCAGCGTCCTCCCCACCCTCACGGCCACCCTGGCAGCCCTGGAGAGCCACCTCACCCTCCCCTGCCCTCCCAGCAGCCCCATTCCTGCCACTCTCTGCCCAGGGATCCCACTGAAGCCCACTCCTGTGATGCTCACGCTCTCCCCCAGATCCCCAGAGCTCAGGGCTGTATTTTCCGAACATAAGGGATTCATGTGTGACCTTCAGAATTCCAGCCATGGCCAGCATGATGGCAGATCCTTCAGGAGGCTTGATGTGGTCACTAGCACTCCTGGCCACTGACACCCTTCCCTAAATTGACTCACTTTCATCCAACTAAACTCACTTTAGAAGGAACCTTCACATCGCTAATATAAATGGAAAACCAACTCTAGGTGCCACCAAGAGAAAGTCACAATGTACATAAATAAATGCCATGAAAACAAAACCAGGTTTATGAGTATCTAGCCAGACACTTTGGCTGCCCTCAGCTCTGAGCTGAGACTCATCTCTTTCTGTTAAAAATGCAGATGAACAAGTGGTAAGAGAGGGGGTGAAGGCATAGCAGGGCAATCAGATCATCAGAAATCTTGAGGAAGGAGTGAAAGGAAATAACTTCCTGCATTTTTAACCCAATTCCGTTAAACATAAGCCCTGACATCCCACCTAAACCATCTGAGGAATGCCCAATAGAATGTGGCTCAGAACTTGGGACACACTGATCTTTAGCAAGAACTGCAGGCCGGGCGCGGTGGCTCAAGCCTGTAATCCCAGCACTTTGGGAGGCCGAGACGGGCGGATCACGAGGTCAGGAGATCGAGACCATCCCGGCTAACCCGGTGAAACCCCGTCTCTACTAAAAATTACAAAAAAACTAGCCGGGCGAGTCCCAGCTACTCGGGAGGCTGAGGCAGGAGAATGGCGTAAACCCGGGAGGCGGAGCTTGCAGTGAGCTGAGATCCGGCCACTGCACTCCAGCCCCGGCGACAGAGCGAGACTCCGTCTCAAAAAAAAAAAAAAGAACTGCAAATAGGTTTCAGCTTCCCTGTCAACTTTAACCAATTGGGGGTGGCTTCCTGGGGCTTATCCTGAGAAAGATCCCTAAAGACTGCACATCGTGTGATTCCATTTCATTTGCAGCCCCATCAGGAAAGACGTGATGATCGATTAGCAATGTCTGCCACAAACACGGGATGCGAGCTGGACAGCATCGCCACACACTGACCCCTCCAAACTACAGCATCCCAATTCCCAAAAGATTTCTGTGATCTGACCAGCCCTCCTCTCCCAGTTCACATCAGGCCAACCCTTCCTATCCCAAGAAGTTCACCAAGAAAACTTGTTTGAAATTGTGTTTGCATCCATCCTTGTTGGTTCCTTCTCGCAACCGTGGGAGGGAAGGTGTGTGATTGTCATTTTGCAGGCAGAAGGCAGGCCTGACTCCAGGAAGTTAGGGGACTTGTCCAGGGTCACTCTGCCAGGAAATGACAGAGCTGCAGCACTGCCCAGGTCTCCTGGCTCCAGACCCAACGCCCTGCCTCCCTGCCACCCTGCCAAACCACCAGAGGGGGAACTGATCCCTGCAACCATGTGAGCCTTGTCCCCATGACCTAAAATGTATGACTGAGTCAGGAGAAAAGACGTTGACCTGTATTTGTCCTACAGCTCAGTCAGCTGCCCTCTCCCAGGACAGTGGCTGTACCATCAGAGTAGACACAACAAACTTTTAATAACTCTACACAGCTCCAACCAGAAGTGTATTTTTACTCTGGTGAGTCAGTCATTTATTTGTCAATAGAGGCCAGTAAAGGAAAAGGCCCAGGGTCCATTTATAAACAGACTGTAGCCCCTGGAGACATCCCAGGGGAAGCCAAACTGTCTAGCAATGCTCTTGTTTCTGCAAACAATGCCACAGAGCAGACAAGCTGCCGAGAGCTGTCTGAAAAACGGGTTGCCAGGATGAACCTAAGGCTTTGAGGTGCCCAGAAGCAGACAGCGTTGTGGCTGAGTGTACAGCCTTGGGCAGATCTATGACCCAGCTCGAAATGTGCTGGCAGGAGGTCACCTGTGCTGAGCCTCAGCTTCCTCACCTGTGAAATGCGTACAGTGATACCAGCCTCGGCAGCCTCTGTGAAGATTAGAGAAGATGATTGACATGGTTTGGCTGTGTCCCCACCCAAATCTCATCTTGAATTGTCGTTCCCATAATTGAATTGTAGTTCCCATCTTACCACTTGTTCATCCCCATGTGTCATGGAAGGGACCAAGTGGGAGGCGATTGAATCATGGGGATGGTTATCTCCATGCTGTTCTTTTGATAGTGAGTTTTCACAAGATCTGATAGTTTTATAAGGGACATCCCCCACTCCATTGCTAGGAACTTCTCTTTGCTGCCACCATGTGAAGGAGGACATGTTTGCTTCCCCTTCGGCCATGATTGCATGTTTCCTGAGACCTCCCCAGCCCTGCAGAACTGTGAGTCAATTAAACTTCTTTCCTTTATAAATTACCTGGTCTTGGGTATGTCTTTATTAGCAGTGTGAGAACGGCCTAATACAACAATGTCCCTAGGGAGGTCTCCTCAAATGTCATCTGTGATGGCAACGAGACTGCTGGCAGTGACTGTCCTGATGGTGAGATGGGAAGAGGGATTTCTTCAGTATTCATTCCCCAACCATTAGGTGTTTGCTGAACACCTACTATGTGCCAGGTACTTTACTGTGTGTTGGGAGAGAAGGGGGGGCGAAGCATGTGCTTACATAGCCCCCCACCAAAGAGTAAGAAATAGAGGAGCAAGAGCTTGGCCTCAAGAGAATGCAATCTGGCGAAACTACCGAAGCTAAAAGTGCTTACACCACATGACCCAGCAAGTTCTTCTCCAAATCTCTACCCAAGAGAAATGAGGGTTTGTGTTCTCCAAGAAGGCATGTGCAAAAAAGTTCTTTACTCGTAATGGACAAGAACTTCGAACAACCCAAGCATCTATCAACAGTACATAGAATGCCAGGTGCAGTGGCTCACACCTGTAATCCCAGCACTTTGTGAGGTCGAGGTGGGTGAATGTCTTGAGCTCACGAGTTCAAGACCAGCCTGGGCAACATGGTAAAACCCCATCTCTATATAAAAAAAAAAAAATACGAAAACTAACCAGGTGTGGTGGCATGCACCTGTAGTCCCAGCTACTCAGGAGTCTGAGGTAGGAGGATGGTTTGAACCTGGAAAGCAGAAGTTGCAGTTAGCCAAGATCACACCACTGCACTCCAGCCTGGGTGACAGAGTGAGACCTTGTCTCAAAACAAACAAACAATAGATGGAGAAACAAATGGTGGTGTATTCATGTACAGGAATACTACACTGCAATAAAAAATGAAAAACCACTTTTAGATATGCCACATGGATGAGCTTCACAATCATAACGCTGAGGGAGATAAGACAGATGCAAAGGGGCACACTTGTTTTGATTCCATTTATTCTCTGACAGTCAGGAATAGAGAAAAACAATCTATGGTGCTAGAAATCAAAAGAACAGCTTCCGCTAGCTTGGGGCAGGGGTAGATATCAACTGGAAAAAGGACACAAGGGAACTTTCGGGGAATTAATATATTCCATCCCATGACCTGAGCAGTGATCATAAAGGTGTATACTTGATGCAAAATGTTGTGTATGTTGTACCTATACTTTTAAAAAACACTAAGATTTAATCACAGAAATGGAACATATGTCAGAGGCTACCTAGTGATCCAGGAGTTGCAAACTCAAAAGTCTGTAAGGGCCTGGAAGATAACAAAAATGACTGAAGTAGGCCAAACATAAGGTAACAGATGCTAAGCCACTCAAATGGCTACCAAGTATAAGATCTGCATAGATACAGTGTATTTAAAAATATATTTGAACCAAATAAAACTGCCAAGGCTTGGGTGCTCACACTCATAGGCTGCAAGTCATGAGTCCTGTGTGTCCAACACTGTGTTTCGCTGTTCGGAGTGCAGGGGCCCAGAGACATCCACAGATCTGCCTAAATTGGTATAGGCAAGCAGGGTCACCCACCTGCACCAGTGGGAACAGGCCAGAGCTGGACTTTGATTGGCCCCAAATGAGTCATGTGCCTGATGCAGGGCCAATCGCTGTGGCCCAGGGGTGGGGTCTGATACAGACACGCTGCTTTAGATCAAGAGAAGTATCTAAGAGTGGGCATCTTTCAAACACTGCAAAGTGGCAAGCAGGCTGAAGTGGAAAGACTCTAGTAGGGAGGTTAAGAGATACGGCCCTACTCCTGGTTCTATTTGAAAGCCCTGAGACTTTCCAGCGAGTCCCTTAACCTTGCTCATTGCCTCTGTTCTTCGTTTTTGTTTTTGTTTCTGTTTTTATTAAAGGGATAATGATATCAGTGTGGTGCAAACGTAATTGCAGTAATGGCAAAAACCACAATTAGGTTTGCATCAACCTAATACTTGAGTGTTAGGGCCATATCTCTTAACCTCCCTACTTGGCTATGGAAATTCCACCTTACATCCTTATCCCCCAAGGTCCCCCAATTTTTGGCAGGTGGTCCACAATGTTGCTTGGTCAAATTAATTAATCAATCCATCCATCGTTCTTGACCATATCAAAGGGACACTGTGACAAAGAAATGGCACAAACATGAAAACACGTAGTGAGGTGATGAAAATGTACGAGCTGGAACAGGCTATCGCAGAAACCAGCTGCTGGCAATGACGCTAAAGACATTTAAGGGTCAAATACCTGAACAAGAATGCAGCTCCTTTTTCCAGAGCACTTCAGGAGGCCAGCGCAAAGCAGCTAGACACACCCAACGTCTGTCCACAGACACCCTATTTTCTAGCCACCAAATGAATTGTTTAATATGTGCTTTTAAGTGTAATGTTAACAGATGTATTTAGTCAGGACTCTGGGTTGAAGGTGACAGAAATGAAACAGAAACTGGCTCAAGCAAGCCAGCTTAAGGATTTATCAACTTCTTTAATAAAATATCGGGATTAAAGAATGTATCAAGTTCCTTAATCAAATATCAGGAGCAGAGTGGGCCTGGGGACTGAAATGTTGTTCTCTCTCCCTCTTTCCCCTCTGTTTTTCCTCTCCAAGAAACAAAAGAGGAACTACCAAACTGAACCCCGCCTTCTCTAGTCGGACGCCACTGGAGAGATGGAAAAGGGAAAAGCCTTCTCAGGGGGGCCTCTCAGTCAGCTCCACCGGCCCCCACTCCCTGGCACCTCAATCACAGCCCCCGGGCACCCTCCTGGGGAAGAGCAGGGTCACCCACCTGCGCCAATGGGAGATAGCCGGAGCTGGACTCTGGCCCAATATGAGCCATGTGCCTGACACGGGGCCAATTGCTATGGCATGTGGGTGGAGTCTGATACAGAAACGTTGTGAGAGGAATCCCTGAGCGGCCAGCCCAAATTATTTCTAGTACCTCTAGCAAGGACTCATGGCTTTCATTTTAGTTTCTACCTTTGTTAGGCCGTTCTTGCATTACTATAAAGAAATACCTGAGGCTGAGTAGTTTATAAAGAACAGGTTTAATTGGCTGACAGTTCTGCTGTACAGTAAGTGTGGCACTGGCATCTGCTCGGTTTCTGGGGAGGCCTCTGGAAGCTTCCAATCGAGGCAGAAGGTGAAGCAGGAGGAGGCATGTCACATGGTGGGAGTGGAAGCAGGAGGGAAGGGGAGATGCCACACATCTAACCAGACCTCACAAGAACTCACTCACCGGCACCAAGCCATGATGGATCCACTCCCAAGATCCAAATACCTTTAACTAGGCCCCATCTCACGTTGAATTGCAATCCCCACTGTTGGGTGGGGATGAGATTTGAGTGGAGACAAATATCCAAACCATCTCACTACCCAACTGCCTGCATGCTATCCTTTCATAGCTCCAGAAAGATGAGTAAATGGGGAATCAAGAGGAAAGCAGAAAGACTCTATATTGGAGAAGGAAGGAGGAGGAGGAGGGAGGAGAAGGAGGGAGGAGAAAGGAGGAGAAAAAGAAAGAGGAGGAAAGGGGAGGAAGGAGGAGGAGGAGGGAGAAGGAGAAGGAGGGAGGAGAAAGGAAGAGGAAAGGAAAAGAGGAAGGAGGAGGGGAGGAGGGAGGAGGAGAGAGAAGGATAAGAAAGAAGAGTGAGGGACAGTAGGAAAGAGGAGAAGGAGGAGAAGGGAGAAGAAAGAAAAGGGGAGGAGATAGATGTGGGGGGTTGAAGGAGGAAGGAGGAGGAGGAGGAAAGAGTAGGAGGAAGATGAAGGAGGAGGAAGAGCAGGAGGAGCAAGAAGGAGGACAGGGAAGGAGGAGGAGGAGGAAGGAGAGGAGAGAGAAGGGGGAAGGAGAAAAGAGGAGGAGGAAGAAGAGGGGAAGAAGGGAGGAGGAAGAGAAAGGAGGAGAAAGGGAAAGAGGAGAAAGAGAAGCTAGACAAGTACAGAAATGACCATTAAATTCTGCATAATAATTATTGTTTACAAGGCGCTTTCACATTCGTCATCTTTCTGCTCCTTAACCACAGCTGCAAGGTGAGACAGGGGTTCTGGGCCAAGATTATTGTCTCCACTCTACAGAGGAGACAGATTTCAGATAGATGAAGTGGCTTGCCTGTAGTCGTGTGCCTTGTTAGATTATGCAGAAGAGGAAAAGCCCCAGGCGTTCCCACTGCCTCCTGCAGGACCCCATCCTGCCCACCATTCTAGTGAGCATGGTGCTTACCGGAGCACATGCCACTGTTCCACTATTTCGTTAAGATTTTCCTTTAAGTCAAATCATATTTTTTACTTCAATAATTTTTAAAAGCCAACTTTACAGCACTGCTGCAAATGGAAAGTTAGTATCTCTTGATAAAGAGAATGTAACTAAAAATAAACACAATAAAAACAAAGCAATGTGATTAAACTCTAGCTAGACATCACTACCTGCCCAGGGCTCTGTGCTGCAGGCCTGGATCTGTCTGTTAAACGAGAAGATTAGCAGGTGCTGGACAGGTCCACACCAAGCTGAGACTCTCCTTGATACAATCAGGTGGTGTGGAAGAGAACGGAAAAGGGAAGATCTTTCCCACTGGGTGCCTCAAAGATAAGCAACACTGGATCTGTGTACCACCTAAAAATCAAATAGGGAACAGCTTGCTCATTGTAGTTAAGTGCTCATTTTCAGGGTTATCCTTTATTTACGACAAGGATGACTAGCTTTCCTCCTCCTTAGAGACATAAAGTTCCTTTTTGAAATAAATGTGTTTGGATTTGCAGTTTTAAGAAAGCAGAATAATCCCTCTATGCTTTAAAAAAATCTGCTCCCCCTGCAAGGAAAAAAATTGAAAAAAGTAAACCCAAAGTCTCCTTTCAATGAAATGAGAAGACATCTGTGACCCTGAATGGCTCTAAGGTGTTGTACATGAAGCTGGGAAGCAGCTGGAAGATACCTCCAAAGCGATGTGTTGAGGAGGGTATCCCCACAAGCCCTAAGCCCCCCTATTCGTTCACTATACTCCTGCAGACCCCTGGGAATGCTTGGGAGTTGGAAGCCCCCTTTACCTCGGAAGGTGAACTGAGACAGGGCTGAACGAAGAGATGGCGTGGGGGCAAGTAGACTGTATAGGTCCCTGAACCAGACCTCAGTCCCATGTCATGCAGAGAGGATATCTGTCCACCTCATCCCTTTTCAGGGGTCATCACTATTTTCTCTGGATATATTAAACTGAAGAGCCCAGCACAGGGTCCTCAGAGATATGAAGCAATGCTGGACTGCAAACACAATGACAAAAGTCAGCATCCTAAAATGTAAGCTCCTACCACCTCCTGCCCTACTCAGCCTTAGCGTGCCAGTCACCAGGCTCGTGTTCCAAGACAAGAGGCAGCAAGATCCATGCCAGGAGAAACAGAATGTACAGAGAGAGAACCTTTGGAGGACTGCAGAACCCTCCATCCCCTGGAGGGAGCCCACCCATGTACATACCTCCTCTGTGCTCATAAACCTGCCATATGACCCTGTGTGCCTGGCTTCAAACCATGACTGCCAATTCAAGGGTCTGCAATGTGAAAGTCAGAGAACACAAGCAAACATTAAAAAAAAAATCCTCACAAACATGAGAAAATCCAGAGCATTGGGGAAAAAGTAATACAGTCAGAGATACTACCAATATATTAACCTTAGAGCAAATTTGGACAACTATGGCCCATAGGCCAAATCGAGCTGGGCCTGTGAGCTAAGAACCCTTTTTGCTTTATTAAATGACTGGGAAAAGTCAGATGAAGGATAACATTTTGTGACACATGAAAATTATATGAAATTCATATTTCAGGATTGATAAAGTTTTCCTGGCACACAGCCACAGTCATTCACTTACGTGTGGCCCCGGGCTGCTTTCACACTGCAGTGGCAGATGGGAGTCAGTGCAACAGAGACCATACGGCACAGAGTTGAAAATATTTACTATCCAGACCTTTACAAAACAGGTTTGCCAACCCCTGCCTTAGGAAAAAGAGAAGCTACAGTATCTATCAAAGACAGCAAGAACAGAATGCTATTTTTAAGGCTCACCTAGAATGAAAATAGATTTTTAGAAACAAGTATGACAGCATAAATAAAAAATTCAATAAGTGGCCGGGCGCGGTGGCTCAAGCCTGTAATCCCAGCACTTTGGGAGGCTGAGACGGGCGGATCACGAGGTCAAGAGATCGAGACCATCCTGGCTAACACAGTGAAACCCCGTCTCTACTAAAAAAAAATACAAAAAAAAGCTAGCTGGGCGAGGTGGCGGCGCCTGTAGTCCCAGCTACTCGGCAGGAGAATGGCGTAAACCCGGGAGGCGGAGCTTGCAGTGAGCTGAGATTCGGCCACTGCACTCCAGCCTGGGCGACAGAGCGAGACTCCGTCTCAAAAAAAAAAAAAAAAAAAAAAATTCAATAAGTGTTGAAAAATAAAGGAAAGAAAATGCTCCCAGAAAGTACGTGGAGGGGTTCGGGGGTAGTAATAAGAAGGAAAATGGGAGAGAAAATTCAAAATTTAGAGAATCAGTCCTTGAGGCCCAATATTCTACTAATAGACATTCCAGAAAGACAGAACAAGAGAACTATAAAGAAACAGTCAAAGAAGTAAGACAAGAAAAGTTCCCATAATGCAAGAACATGCATCTCCAGATTGAAAGGGGCACTAGTGTCCCAGCACAAGAGAAAACACCACAGCAAACATGTCAAACATTAAAAAAAAAAAAAAAAAAGGATCCCTGTTGCTACATCCCCTACTTCCATCATGCCTTGCTTGACATTAAAAGACAACCACTTTTAATTCCCTTAGCTCTCTCTTCTAATATGTATGTGTTACTGTTTCTTGATTCATCAGTTTCAGGCCGGAACTACTGACTTTTATTAAAGGAAATAGTTCATGTATCCACCTCTCTTTCCCACACTCTCCTAATAGAATTATATTGTAATTTTCCATAAAATTGGCAGCCAGTGTTTTCCTTCTTATGATCAAAAAAATATTATTTAATCTGAGACAAGTAGTGTACTATCATTTTATTTCCTTTTTGTATAATTTATTTTTCTTTTCCTGGACCTAATAGTTGCCTCTAGTTCTTTTTTACCTGTTTTTTTTGTTTGTTTGTTTTTACTTTTTTCTTTTTTTTTTTACTTTTCTTTTTTTAAAAGCTATTTTTATAAACCAAAATGTTAATACTATTTAATATGTGTAATTTTGATTTTTACTTTTTAAAGGTAAAATAGGCTGAGTGCGGTGGCTCATGTCTGTAATCCCAGCACTTTGGGAGGCTAAGGCGGGCCGATCACTTGAGGTCATGAGTTTGAGACCAGCCTGGCCAACATAGTGAAATCCTGTCTCTACTAAAACTACAAAAATTAGCCAGGCATGGTGGTGGGCATCTGTAATCCCAGCTACTCAGGAGGCTGAGTCAGGAGAATCACTTGTACCTGGGAGGAAGAGGTTGCAATGAGCCAAGATCATGCCACAGCACTCCAGCCTGGGCAACAGAGTGACACTCCATCTCAAAAACAAAAAAAAAGAAAAGAAAAAAAAAATTATATATATATATATATTCTTAAAGATATTAAAATTTTCTTTTGGGAAAAATGTAGATTTAATGAAAAATAATAAGTAAATAAGTACACTAGTAGCATGACTGTATTAGTCCATTTTCACACTGGTATAAAGAACTATTTGAGACTGGGTAATTTTTGAAGAAAAAAAGTTTAATTGACACAGTTCCACTTGGCTGGGGAGGCCTCAGGAAACTTCATTCACAGCAGAAGGCAAACAGGAAGCAAGAACCTTCTTCACTGGCTGGTAGGAGAGAGAGAGGGGGCAGGGGGAACTGCCAAACACTTTTAAACCACTGGATCTCGTGGGAACTCACTCACTACCCCAAGAACAGCATGGGGAAACTGTCCCTATGATCCATCACCTCCTAGGAGATACCCCCACCCCTCGACACGTGGGGATTACTGCTTGAGATGAGATTTGGGTGGGGACACACAGCCAAGCCGTATCAGTGACCACAGGGGAAAGTTTGGGAAAAGTCCTACGTGAGTGATGAATGTGTACGTACAAGTGGGTAGTAGTGATGGAAGCGGGTGTTCTGGGTAAAGGGGCGAGACATGCAAAATGTTCGAGGTTAGGGCAGGAGCAGCCAGTGTGAGGAGCTGAGTGAAGTCAGTCTGGCCACAGCTTGCAGGTGGAGGCAGGGAGGAGCAAGGCAGCTTTCCTCTCACCTGGAAATGGGCTCCCCTGGTTCATACCCTAGTAACCAATGCATCGTGTGAGTGAAGAAAAGAGAGTTTTTGGCTGCTGACTCACAGGAGGGAGCTGGATAAGAGGGAAAGATGATTGGGGTTCCCCTCTGACCAGGAGCGAGGGCGTCCCTGGAAAAGCATCTCCCTCCCTGGCTGTTCTTGCCCCTCCTTCCTGCCGAGGCTCAGTCACGATAAAACTGGCTCCCCACCCTGCAACATCTGTGCCTTGTAACCATGGATCCAGACAGAAAATGCATGTGGGTATCAGGTATGCCCAGAGAATGGAGTTATGTGCAGGGCTGAGAGGATGTATTCCAAGGTAGGAAAAAGGGAGAGAGTAAGCCTATCAAAATTTAAAATAAATTGTTCTAATAGACTTGATTGTATGAAATATTTTTCCTACATAAGCCTTAAGAATTCATATTTTGTAGGGGAAGAACTTGTTAAATGCAAGAATGCAGTCAGAAAAATTCAAAGTATGGGCTATGCCACATGATAAATGGCTTGTTTCCTTAATAAATAAATTGCAATGAGAGAGAGAGTGGGGTTGGGGAGGGGTATGGATAAGAAGAAAAGAAGAGAGGAAGGAGAAGAATGGGAAGGAGGAGTAGGAAAGGAGAGGAGAGGAACCATGGATTAGAAGCAACCTCCTCCCAGCCTCCATCTTTCCTCTGTGCTGGATGCTTCCTGCCCTCGAACATCAGACCCCAAGTTCTTCAGTTTTGGGAGTTGAACTGGCTTCCTTGCTCCCCAGCTTGCAAATGGCCTATTGTGGGACCTCGTGATCGTAAGGAAGGGAAAGGGGAAGACCTGGAAGAGAATGGATCTCAAGAGAATGACTCTACCACTGAGCCTTGAACAAAATTCCAGAATCCAACCTTGGCCCCACTGCAGCAGCCACGGAATCCTGCTTCACTGGACAACGAGCCCATCAGCAGTGACCTACGTGAACTACAAGCCCATCAGAGTACCTGCTCATCTGTTTGGTTGGCACAAGCCCTTGGATTTTCACATGAATTAGGGATGAGCGTCCACGGATGACATTGAAGCATCATCACCTTGGTGAATAAGATTAGAGGTTAGATTTAATAAACTCAGAATAAAATGTATTCCTGACAAATAAACAAACAAACAAACAAATAAGCAATCTCAGAGAGACAGCAACCAAATGCAATACACAGCCCTTGATTCAAATAAGCCAATTGTAAAAAATTTTTTTAAAAATTAAGAGAAAATAGAGGAAATTTAATCTCTGGCAGATATTGTATGACACTGGAGATTTCTCGTCAGTTTGTGATAAGGGTATTGTGGAATTTTTAAGAATCCTTCCTTACGTCTTAGAGATAGACCCTGAAATATTGTAAGGAGGAGCTGATCTGAGGTCTAAATTCATTTTGGAATCACCAGGATTAGCACTGCACTGATACGTGCTGAAGGTCCGTGAGCTCAGGGAGGCACTCTCTACTCTTGTGTTTTAAACTTTTCATCATAAAAAGTTCAAAATAACTCAGATTTTACAAACAAATAAAATGTGTTTTATTAGAAGTCCTGCCTAAGTTACATTCCTCTGAAATGTGGGGAGTCTAGTCCTCAAAAATATTTTCCAGGCTCCAATTCTCTGGACAGAGTCAAATTGGTTCCCTGTAAAGGAGCTCCCTGAGTCCTGTCTCACCCAGCCAATGAGGTGGCTCCTGGCTGGAAGGCTTTTCACCCAGCCAATGAGATGGCTTCTAGCCCCAAAGACTGTTCACCCAGCCAATGAGATGGCTCCTGGCTGGAAGGCTTTTCACCCAGCCAATGAGATGGCTTTTAGCCCCAAAAGCTGTCCACCCAGCCAATGAGAAGGCTCCTGGCCCCAGAGGCTGTGGTCATGATTTGGGGGAGTGCCCTGACAGGTCTTGAAAAGAGAGCAGGTCTTGCTCATATCACAGCCCACTGAGAATTCACATTTCTCTAACTGTAAACCAAACATGAACCTTTTTTCGACTTGGGAGCTCGTTTATGCTTGGCAAAAGGCAACATCTCATTTCAAAGCCGGGAAGGGAAGACTTTAAAAGATTTAAAACCCAACCCCAAAGACTCGTTGGACATCAAATAGCTTTTGAAACAAGGTTCTGATGAGTTAAGAGCACATGGATCAGAAACCATATGGATTAAATTCCTCCTAAAATCCACATGGGTTTAAAAATGAAGGGGAAAGGGGCTTGGCAAATACCTTTCCAGTTTTATCAAACCCCAAGCATGTTAAAAACAGTGTGAGATGGTCAGTGAGTCCAAAAAGCAGATGAATTCATCCAGGGCTAATCACAGGGCTAAGGAAAAGATCCAACAGAACAAGTTTGGAACACCATGCCTGGATGGGTATTAGTTTCTCACTCCATCCAACAAGCACGGGTCTCCCTCCAACATGCCAAAAGCCAGGAACTGAAAACTACAGCTAACGGTGCCATGAAGTCGTTCTGGTCTTTGTAGTCACCGTTGTTCTTCTTGGAGGCACGTAACTGCATTGCAGGAAGTTGCAAAAGGCAGCATTTCCATGTAGCTCTGGCCTCCACCTGCAATGAGAGACTCCCTCCAGAAGTCTTCCTGTAGCCCTGTATGGGAAACCAAAATGGCTTCCACCAAAAAAAAAAAGTAGCATCTTCATGCTCTGTGCACCGGAGATGAGGCCCTGACTCAGCCTCTAACAAAAGCGAAGCATGTGCCCTTTTAGAATCAAAGTTGGGACTCTTGAAGAGGTATGTGTGGTCAGGCATGTTTCACTGTCTCTAAGTTCAAATGACAGAGATCCACAGTATGCAGTGACCAAACAGCTTTTGGCCATCACTGAAGCCAACTCCCATTTAGTAGGTGAGGAAATAAAGCCCAGAGAACATGGGGACCTGCTGGGGGTCACTCAACCAGATGAATGGCAGCCATGCCAGTGACTGGATTCATGACGCCCATTTCCCAGGCCGCATATGCTACACAACTCCAGTGCACCATTCTAGAGCATGGCTCCGCAAATCCCTGTGGATGGCACACCTGGGATTGTACCAAAAAACGCACGGGTGGCCAACGCTTTTCTAGAATCCAATGCTGACCCTCACCTCTGTCTTGTCTGTGCTATCTGAATGCCAGCAGCCATCTAACCCTATTGCTGAGAACCTGCCACTGAGACAGATGAGAATGGAATGTTGCCTGGAGAATGGACTCTGGTGCCAAACTGCCTGGGTCTGCCTCCCAGTTCTACCACTTAGAGCTGCATGAGGTTGGGCAAACTACTCCACCTCTCTGTGGCCCAGCTGCCCCACCTGTAAAATGAGGATGGTAGCAGTTCCGCCAGAGGCTTGCAGAAAGAATTGCAGGAGTTTGTACTTGTCAGGCTCTGAGCGCTCAGTTGGTGCTGGCTGTTTTTCCGATGATGTTCCAGGCACTGCAGATACATGACCTCATCCCATTTAACCCTCACCACTACCTCAGTGTTATTAGCTCGTTTAAGGGATGAGAAATCTGAGGCTCCAAGAAGCTGAATAACTTACTAGCAAGTAGCAAAGCAGGACTGCCAGATAGGGCTGGCTCCAGGGCCACTTCAAACCCCAAAGGCATATCTTCTTCAAGGTACACAGCTTGGCAAGGAGGAGTGAAGTTTTCACCTCAGCCCCTCTGCTGGTTCTCAGAGCAGTGAGCAAGCAACACAGCCAAACACTATCCCCTGTCCCAGTCCAGAGCCCTGGGCTCCTCTTAGCTAACCACAGGCACAGGGACGAGAGGAGGGGAGAGTCCCCACCAAGCACACAGGCAAGAGCCCTGTTTCTGTGTCCTCTCAGCCATGTAACCTGGAGCCAGTGACTTCACTGAGCCTCAGTTCCCTCATCTGTAGAATGGGCCTAATGTTAGTGCTTACCTCACAGGCTTGGGAAAAATAAATGACAGAAGATCTGTCAGCTCTCACTGGGCAGGGTTCCCAGCACATGCTAATTGCTGGATAATTGTGAATCCTCATGACTATGTGGTCTCTGGGGCATGCTCCAGCCTCCACCCACTACCCCTACAAGTACAAAATATCTCCATAACACGGAGTCCGGCAAACTCGGTGTTCTTTCTGCAAACTGTCTCCACTGCATACCTTCGTAACCAGCTTCCTATGCGCCAGAACAGGTCTGGGATTGGGGCACGGAGATGCAAAGAAATGCCAGTGTTCTTGTCGTCTGGGGATCTCCACAAGACATCTTAGGGTGCGTCTTCATGGGCGTGCCAGGTGTCTGGCAGTTGTTATGTCTATGGATGTGCGGGTGGCTGCAGCTAGTCACACTTCAAGATCTTAGACCAAATGAATCACTGCCATTCTAAGATGTCACCAAGGATGGGGCCACATTGATGGGTCATGTTTTCTGTCCAGTCTGATGGATACACTTAGCCCACCTCAACCTCAGTTTTTTCACCTGCGAAACAGAGCCAATAATACCTACTTCTAAAGGATGGCACCAAAAATTTAGCAAGTACCCAGTGCCTTCTACTCCCACGGCTGGACACTCTCCCTCAATCTGCAATGCAGCCTCCCACAAAAAGCCAAAGACACTGCAGGTTCAGACCATGAGCAGTCAGCACTGGGATGAGTCCATCCCCTGGGCTCACCGAAGATGAAAAGAATCGCTTTGCTACATGGAGATCACAAACTTAGTACATGTTTAAACCCAAAGAGGGGTCCTTGGCCCTTTGAAGCCAACGTAAATACAACTGCTTAACAGCGTCTTTTAACTATCCAATGGGAATCGAGTTGTTTAAATGGATTCACGTTGCCGGCAATCTCTTTTTGCAACATGGTATTTGTTAGAAATCAGGATTTTACTTAACTAAATGTCTTGCGGTTGCCTCCACTTTGTTTCTTAACGGGGTTCTCTTTATGTGAGTTTTCTTTGGCTTCTCAATAGAAGAATAACAGATTCCTTTTGAAGTTTTTTATTGATGAATGAGCCGCTATAAATAACCCTTCATGGCAGCCGCCCGATCTCTGAAGTTTACTCTGGAATAATAGTAGCAGTGGGAATGAAGGGCAATTTACAGCAGCATGTCATGAAATAGTTTAATGGGCTTCATACTGTTTAACTTAATCTTTACAGATGTAAAAACAGAAATACAATTATTTTAACAACTATTATTACATATTGCTTTGCTAATGAAAACAAAGGCTTGGGAAGCCCTCAGAGACACTGACTCAAGAACTTAGAGGATAGTTTTAAAACGGAGAGGAAGGGAGGGTGCCGGGAGGCTGGCAGGGATTTCTCTCCATTTGAGGATAGATCGAGTCAAAGGTAGAGGTTCTAAATCCCCCCAAAAGCCTCTTTCTGCCCCCAGTTTTGCCACACACAGACACACACACACACACACACACACACACCCCACCACATACGTCATAATCATGTGCCCATGCAGAACACAGCGTCTCTGGCCTGACTTCAAGCTCAGCTCTGCCATATAAATTATGGACCCCATGGAGAATTTCTGTTGCCGAGAAAGACAGCCACTTGCTCTTAATGGAGCTCGAAGGACTTTTACTGTTTCTCCCAGTCCCCAGGGGCCACCCCCTCTCCTTGTTCCTATCCCATTCCCCAACCCCCTTCATCACAACTGCAGTTCCCCGAGGCCATCCTTCTCACCAAAAGGGAAGGGGACACAACTCTCTGGAAATCCTATAAACCCAGAGTTTGAATCTGCAGTTTGAAAGTTTTCCCTGTCCCTCCAGGAAGTTGTGGAGATAAAAAAAAAAAACCAAGCCCTTGGGTCTTGTCCATGGTGGTGTAAATACTACCCTGCTCTTTCATTCTTCAGGGAGGTCCTCCAGAGTTGAGCATTGCCATCCGGTTAGCATTCTCATATGAGGTACAGCCGAAACCCACTGCACCCCCAGACCGGGCACTGGGAGCCCCCATCAGACCTGACTATCAGATTTTGTGTCTTGGGGGAGTTCATTTCCCCCCACTGCCCCTCTGAAGTTCTCTCCAGTAAAACTAGGAAGTTGTCTGAATTCTGAACCACTTGAGAAATGACAGACTTGGGCAAAGAGAAGCCAAAACTTTTGCTATGAAAGCTCGGTTGGGAGCCTGTGGCTTGCTTAGATTCACAGTGAGCATCAGAACCACCCATGCAGCTACGGCAGCCTGGGACCGCTGAAGCCCCCATCCATTATTAGGGTGGATGTGGGCAGCCCCTTCTAAAACTCAGTGCGCAAAGGAACAACATAGAATTTCCCCACTGCCAGGGGAAAGAAGAGCCAGGCTGGGTCTCAATATCCCATTAATTCTACTGTTGTTTATGAATCAGATCAGCCCTCCCACCCCCTCCTTCCAGAGCTGAGTGAGTAAAGGGGTGAGGGTGCCTCTGGACGGAAGGAGCCTTCAGAAGCAGGAAGGAAACATGGAGAGGAAGAGGGCACCTTCACAAGATTTTACATCTGTGCCACAAGCATTTATTGTCTATTATACTCCAAGCACTTGGTTGTAATGAGCTGGGGACTTTCACTCCAGCAAGAGAGTCAGCAATAAGGGAAAAATTCATCCTTTAGCAAGTAGTTTTGGGGCACCCACTGTGTGGCAGACACTAGGCTGGACGCTCTAGAAAAAAGTGGCAGCAGCAAAGAGAATAAACTTCTGCCTCCCTAGAGCTTATGAGTAGTGGGGGGAGACAGATACAAAACATACTAATAAGCAAATAATTACCTTATTGCCAGCGTGACTAGTCCATAAAGAGCTGCAGAATTCGATAACAGTGCATGAGAGGCAATCCAAGGGAGACAGAAGCCTCACTGTCCAATGCAGGGACCACTGGAGGTGCATCTTGAGCACACGACCTGCGGCCAGTCTAACCCAAGATGTGCTGTGAGCACAAACGATGAACCGGATTTTGAAGACTTAAACCCAAAAAAGTAAAGTAGCCATAATTTATTCAATTAAATTACATGATGAAATGACAGTATTTTGTTGTTTATTTGTTTGTTTGTTTGTCTGAGATGGAGTCTCACTCTGTCGTCCAGGCTGGAGTGCAGTGGTGCGAACTTGGCTCACTGCAACCTCCGCCTCCTGGGTTCAAGCAATTCTCCTCTCTCAGCCTCCTGTGTAGCTGGGACTCCAGGCGCCTGCCACCACGCAGGGCTAATTTGTGTATTTTTAGTAGAGACAGGGTTTCGCCATATTGGTCAGGCTTGCCTCGAACTCCTGACCTTAGGTGATCCACCCACCGTGGCCTCCCAAAGTGCTGGGATTACAGGCATGAGCCACCATGCCCGGCTGATAGTATTTTGGATATGTAGGGTTAAATAAAACATATTACTAAAATTTATTCACTTGTTTCTTATTACTTTTTTTGATGTGGCCATTAAACATTGTTAAATTACTCCTTTTTCCGTTCCCTGGTCTAAAAGGTCATAAAAGGCAGCCCTGCTTAAGAGGTATTCTATGCCCTTTAGCTTCAAAATCCCAGAGCTCTATGAACTTCTCACAGAGGGATGAGAAGATAATAGAAACGTGACTTACACCATTACCATTCTTCAGAGTCAAGTCCTCACAAAGAGGGATTATACAAGGTTTCTGAAACCTCAGCACTGTTAACATTTTGAACCAGATAATTTTCCGCTGTGAGGCGCTGTCCTGTGCTTTGTAGGGTGACAGTGGCATCCCTCTGTCAGTCATGACAACCAAAACTGTCTTTAGACATTGCCAGTTGCCCTCAACTGAGGACCACTGTACTAGACCAATGTTATATTCTATAAGACTAATTCGGCCGGGCACGGTGGCTCAAGCCTGTAATCCCAGCACTTTGGGAGGCCGAGACGGGCGGATCACGAGGTCAAGAGATCGAGATCATCCTGGCTAACACGGTGAAACCCCGTCTCTACTAAAAAAATACAAAAAAACTAGCCGGGCGAGGTGGCTGGCGCCTGTAGTCCCAGCTACTCGGGAGGCTGAGGCAGGAGAATGGCGTGAACCCAGGAGGCGGAACTTGCAGTGAGCTGAGATCCGGCCACTGCACTCCAGCACGGGCGACAGAGCGAGACTCCGTCTCAAAAAAAAAAAAAAAAAAAAAAGATTAATTCCCACCCATGACTGTGCACTAAGATCACCAGGTAAGCGTGCACCAACCTCAAGCCAAATACATCAGAATCTCTGAGGGCAGGGTCCACTTATCACATTTTGCTAAGTTCCCTAGATGGTTGTGATGTGCTGTGCAGACCAAGGACTTCTGTGTAGAATGCTCTTTGATAAGAGGGTGTTTCCTTGCCTGTCTCTTTCATTTTATGAGGTGAGTCTGTAAGCATCGGCCCTGTATTCCTAATACTTTCTTTCATGCCTGGTTAGATGATACCAAAAAGTGGCTAAGAACTTTAAAGATAGGTGCACCTACCTGGTATGATACTTTGCCAAGGACTGGCTTTTCCACCTGGAGAAACTAACAGTAGAACACCACTAGTAAAGTAGACACAATAGTACTTACCCTCTAGGTTTCCTTGAAAATTAAAGAGAACATGCATATAAAGACCTCAGCACAGAGCTTGACACCTGACCATCATCATCACCACCATCACCATCACCATCCTCTCATCATCATCATTATCATCACCACCACCATCATCATTATCATCACCACTATCACCATTATTATCACCACCATCATCATCAGCTTCATCATCACCCATCATCATCATCACCTTCAGCAGCATCACCATTACCATCATCTCATCACTGTCATTATCATCCTCATCCTCATCACCATCATCATCATCACCTTCAGCATCAGCATCCTCATCATCACCATCATCATCCCATTATTGACTGTCTTCCCTACTGAAAGCCCTGTGTGGGCAAAGGCCTGTGTGTCATTCACAGACGTATCCTCCATACTCAGTTAGGTTCCTGGCATCTGGTCATCGTTCAATAAGAATAAACTACCATTGTTTTTCACATGTTGGGTGTAGTGATGTTCAACACAAGTTTTGCTTCATCTCCTCACTCAACAACTACACATTGAGCACCTGGCAGAGAACATGCCCTAGGTCATGTGCTGAGGATAAAAAGAGGAAGAAGCTCCAGTCCCTGCTCAGGTCTTCCTGGAGAAAACACGTGTACAAGTGGCTTCTACTAATCCTTTAGGATTGGGTTAGAAACACTTCTCCATAGTGTGACTATGGAGTACTTTTCCATAGGGTGAGTAACCATCCCAACTTACCCAGGACAAAAGGGTTTCCTGGGACCCAGGCTTTCAATAATAACTTGGGAAAGTCCCAGGCAAACTGGGATGAATTAGTTGCTCTACTTCTTTGGCTCAGGAGCCCTCATGCCATAGAAGGCTGCTTCAAACAATGGGAGGTATGGAGTACAGTGGTTAAAGGCATTGCACCAAAGCCAGGGAGTCTGATTCCAGTCTCTAGCCCTGCCACTTACTAGCTGTGTGAACTTGGACAAATAACTAAGGTCTTTAAACCTCTGTTACCTCATCCATCTACAAATAAGGGAAAACAATAGTTCCTAACTGACAGGGAAAAGTAAATGAGTTAATACTGTGTACATGTAAAGTGCTTAGAACAATCCAAGCGGAGGCCAAGCAATCAGAAAATATTAAAATTACTATTAGCCCCTCATATATCTTATCATTCTTATTGGCTTTAGTTTTACTTCAAACTCTCCTTCATTTACACAGAAAGTGTTTATATTAAGGGATGTACACAGCTCACAGAATCTTTGCAAAACTTACACAATAGATTTGAGGCTGAGCTTGCAGGGGCGACTCCCTGCACTATACTGCAGAAATGAGCACCAAGGAAACTGCTGCTTCTTCTAGGATCAGAAGCCTTCAAATCACACAGAAAGTGGCTGCCACAGCCATCGGCTCCAGGGCCACCTTCACGGTCCACAGCAGCAAAGCCAGCATACCATGCCCTCCCCTTTGCTCACCTGCTTCCCTGAGAAATCCAAGGTTCACCCCTGCCTATCTCGGTGGTTGACTCCAGATGGCTAGCACACAGAGACAAGCAGGACTTTCTTCCTTCTTATTTTGGGAAGGTAGGATTTAAAGTATGGGAACCTATCAGAAACTGAAGAGTGTTTAAAAGATTTTGAGCAACCATAAATGTCCAAATTGCCTTAGATGGCGCATATCAATTTGCTTCTCTAGTTTTTCCCACCAGAATATGAGCCCTTGAAGGCCAGGACCTGGGTCTGGTTCACTGACATATTCCTAAGGCATATCACAGCCTGACAGTTAATGACAATCACTATTTGTTAGATGAGAAATGATAAACTATGCTGATTACAAAGACCACTAGGTAAAAGGCATGTTCTTCACCATGGAAAAATGTAAGCCACGCTCTTCCTCTAGGGATATTCCTAAATGCATGCACTTCCTTTATGCTGCACTGAAATGTGTTTTAACATTTGTGAAACTCTAGGATGGGCAGCATAGAAGATGGTGTGAGGGACAGCAAGGGTTCTAGAAGAAATTGACCTCAATTTTTGACTCAGCCTCTTCCTAACTGTGTGCTGCTCATGAAGTCCTGCACCCCAGCCTCAATTACTTATCTGTCAAACGGAGAGACTTTAGCCAACCTCCTGGAGTTGTTGAAATGATTAAATGATAGAGGGCAAAGATTGTGTGCTCAATCCTTCTCCCAAGAGTGAGGACAAGGAGATAAGGGTACAGGGCTTGTGTAATACCAAACAGTTGGGCTGTTTCTTTCAGCCCTGAACCCACTTTTTTGTTCCTTCATGCCAAGTGGTTTTTCTGAATAATCTGGACACTTGACCTCAAGTCTTCCCTTAATGATGTCAAAACCACTGGTTCCCAAAATCAGTTACACTAGAATCATTTGGGAAGGTTTCTGAAATACCATTTGGGGTTGCAACACTGCTGCCAGCACTTTTAAAGCTGCTCCCCTCAGCGCACGCGTGCACACACACACACACACACACACACGGAGTGATTTCAGTGCTTAGCCCAGATGGAGATTCAATGGTTTACACAGACAACAGAAGTCACAATTCTAACCAATAGTTATTCCTGTAGTTTCAGGAAGAATAAAAATCAACCTGAAAACAGAAATAGATCCTGGCAGGGCTTAGAGAGAGAATGAGAATGATGGAGAGGACAGCAAAGTCACTGACTGGACTTGCCAACCAGGGGTCACTTGGCAGAAGTCTTTGTTCCCAATCCCTAGTGCCAGATGCCACAGCAGGAGGTCAGAATGAACCAGAGGGCTGGGAATGCTGGACTCTCAATTTCAGGACTAATTCTGAAACTGACTAGCCATGTGCCTTAAGAAAAGCCACCTAACCCTCTCTGAGTGTCCCTGTGTTAGAGTGTGTGTAAGTGGAGAAAATGGTAATGCCTACCTCACATGAAGGTGGTTAAAATAGAATGAGAAAGTGGATATGAAAATTCTCGTACAAAATAAGTCTCTTTCACCTCTCCGTACATTTCTTCACACCTTCCTGTGAATCTTCAATTACATCAAAATTAAAATTTTTAATAAATAAATATTTTTCACTCACCTCTTTCCATTACCAAGCTGTCAGCAATTAAAGTAAAAGAAGTGTGACTTGCAGAGTTCTCTGTCCCCAGTGCACTGCACAGGCAATGGTGAGATGCAACTTAGTGACAGTAATGATGACAACGGTGGCAAGGCTGGTGATGATGATGATGATAGTGGTGGTGGTGATGATGATGATAGTGATGATAATGATAGTGGTGAGGGTGATGATAATGGTGGTGATGATGATGATGGTGGTGATGGTGATGATGGTGGTGAGGGTGATGATAATGGCGATGATAATGGTGATGGTGATGATGGTGGTGAGGGTGACGATAATGGCAATGATGATGATGATGGTGATGATGGTGGTGAGGGTGATGATGGTGATGGTGATGATGATGATCATGATGGTGATGATTATGATGATGGTGGTGGTGATGGTGATGGTGGTGAGAGTGATGGTGGTGATGATGATGGTGGTGGTGATGATGATAATGATGTTAATAGTGATGGTGGTGATGGTGATGGTGATGATGGTGGTGGTGTGGTAATGATAATGATGTTAATAGTGATGATGATGATGATGATGGTGATGGTGATAATGATGATGGTGGTGAGGGTTATTATGATGATGGTGGTGGTAATGATGATAATGATGTTAATACTGATGATGGTGATGGTGATGGTGATGGTGATGGTGATGATGGTGATAGTGATGGTGGTGGTGGTGGTGGTGGTGACGATAATGGTAATAATGATGATGCTGTTGATGGTGAGGGTAATGATGGTGGTGGTGGTGATGATGGTGATGGTGGTGGTGATGATAATGGTGATGGTGCTGATAATGGTGACGACGGTGATGATAATAATGATTGTGGTGGTGGTGATAGTGATGATGATGATGATGGTGGTGGTGGTAATGATGATGATGGTGATAATTGTGGTGGTGGTGGTGGTAGCATTAATGAAATAAAAACAACTTAGAGAATGATGATATACCAAAAGAAATACCAAAATACACTGGAAATACCAAGCGTACACTCTTGGAGGTAGGTACAAGTAATTGTGCTGCTACAGGTTTGTTCCCTTTTTACCACTTTTCTGAATATTATGCATTTCCTGTATGAACACATATAACTTCTACAGTGGTATTTTATTGAAAGACAAATCTACACAGAATAAAGGGAAAGGGTAGTTGAGGTCATAGAGAGATGGTGACAGTCTACTCTGAACAAACAAAACTTGTATATAAATATGCATAGATGAAAAGAAAGAAATGATAGCTAATGCTGAGTACGTCTTCGCTCTACCCCTACAAATGCACCCAGTGGCATCTATACCTCACTGCAGGGGCTGTCAGCTCTGGTTGCAGAATCAATAGAATTGCCTGAGGAATTTATAAAATTACACCTGTCTGGTTTCACCGGAGGCCAAGTGAGCCATGGTCTGAGGTCAGGACACAGGTGCTGTGCAAATCCAAAACTCCCAGGTCATTCTTGGTGCAGAGCAGGTGGGAACCACAGCCTCATGGGTTTCTTCTCATCACATTCAGATGCTTCAGTGAACACCTCCCAAAATGGCTGGGTCAGAAATGCAACACATTGGAGATACATTTGTTTCTCTTCCTTATGCCACTGAGTGGCCCTTACGGAGACAGGGGGCTACCTTCCCCTGAGAGTGTCTCCCTGCATGTCCATCCTTGTCCCACAACTTCAGTCAATGCAGAATATCCAGTATACTCAGGGTTCCAAAAAGAGCCCTGGGCAGTGCCATTGATGAATTATTCATCATTTCCCCACCAGTCATGCTCTCAAGATGGAGGCTGCAGGACCGACTCAAAGTCCAAAAATGTGGGAAAGTTTATTTATTTCTCCAAAACATTCCTGATTTGTAATGTGCTTTCTAAAAATGTTCTAGCTGACCAAGCCCTGCTATATTTAGCTACAGCATTGAAAAGAAATACTCTTTACACTTTATAAGGCGGGCTATGAAATGCGTGAGTTTAGGGAAAACTGTTCCTCCAGGCTAGGCCCTTTCTCCCCAGGAGAGGGGTGGAGCCTCTTTTTTGGCTTATAGGAATGGTCTCCATGCTGGGGGGGCAGAAATAAAGTCTTGTATTCATTCCCAAGGCCCTTGAGTTCACAGTGGCTAGACAGTCAGCCCTGGGAAGTCTCCTCTAGGCTCCTTGTACCGCCCGGGCAAAGCAAAGAAGCACCAAAGGAATGTTGCCCTCCTCCAGTCTGTGAAAATCATCTCTCCTATGGTTTTCCTAAGATTCCCTGCTGTGTGTAGCAGCTTATTTTGCTTTTGGTTTCGTGTTCAAACGGTTGGATCATCTCAAGAGAGGAAACATGGCAACAAAAAGATGAAATGGATCCCAGCCTGCCCGGGCAGGAGGACTGGAGAAATCAGCCCCAGGAGCCTTCTGTTCTCGACAGAATTCTCTAACATGAGCAGTGCTGTTGGTTCATGACTTTGTTGCTGAACAGAGAAGTCACAAATGTAGACTAGAGGTTACATCTGTATACAGCCATAAGACCTAGCATGTTTTGAGTGTTTTCTCTATGCCGGATATTTTATAGACATCTACTAATTTAACTCTGATGAGGTCCCATGGAGGAGGAGAGATTATTCTTCCTTTTTTATAGATGAGAACCAGGGCAGGCTGTTGTCATGAACGTATAACCATCATTTAATTTATGCCCCATGACAGCTCTATGAAGCAGTTACTAATGTTATTTGTACCCATGCCAGGAGTTAAGGGACAAAAGAGTTAGGTCACTGTGCCAATGTCAATAGCAAGTGAAAGTTCAGCTGCTTTTTTAGCCTCTATCTGATGGGCTCCGAGACCACACTCTTCTCCAGGTTAAGGAACCCTCTTCCGGGGCCACCCCACCCCGACTAGATCAATTACTGAGGTGTAAGGCACCAGTAAGAGGCAATTACAGCAATTGTTCCCATTGTTGGGTGTGTAGGGGCAGACCTGGAAGAGGTGGATAGGAGATGGTGACCAACTACCTGGGAGAAATGAGAAGCCAAGAGCTCTGGGTGGCATGAGGTTCGTAATACTTTCTGCTGCACATTGCAAAGGCATGAGCTATTCCTTAAAGTTCATACTGTTGAAGTTCACATGACCTCAGGAACTCCAGGGTGTTGTTCCTTACCCTTCCAAGTGGGTTTAACACAGACACTGCCCTGGGGTGGAGACCTTTTTATCATCCCAACTTCTTCTGGATTGGGCTTGAGGATGCCCTTGCCAACATGTGGTTCACACATTCTAGAAGGGCAGGACAGCATCAGTCACACAACCCAGTGAAGGCTAGATGCCATGGCTCACGCTTGTAATCCCAGTGCTTTGGGAGGCTGAGGTGGGAGAGTCACTTGAGGTCAAGAGTTCGAGACCAGCCTGGGCAACATGCCAGACCCCTCTCTGCAAACACAAAAATTGTAAAATAAGCTAAGTGTACGATTGTGCACGTATAGTCCCAGCAACTCAGGAGGCTGAGGCAGGAGGCTGGCTTGAGCCCAGGAGTTTGAGGCTAGTGAGCTATCATTACACCACAGCACTGTAATCCAGCCTGGGCAACAGAGTGAGACTCAGTCTTAAAAACAAAAAACAAAAAACAAAAAACACTACTACCATGCACAATCACAGGCAGTCCAGCACCTTCTCAGGCTCCAAGACATCCAGGCAGAGATGCATGGCCAGGGCAGGCCTTCTCTGGAGCTCAGTTCAGGCCGAGGCCCTGCCCACCTAAGAGGGACCCAGATTACTATCTACAGCCTGCTTCTCTTGGAAGCTTGACAGATGGGAGATTCCAATCTTCTGGAACTCCACATGCAGCTGCAGGCGTTGACTGGGACATCCCAACCTTGGCTCTTGTACATCAAGGTGTGGTGAGGGCAGTGGCAACTTCCTGATCCCAGCAGAAGAATCCCCAGTGTGCTGGTCACAGTCAGCCTGCCCAACCCTTCCCGGGTCCACTCTGAGCCCTTCTTCACCTCCTCTTCAGGTTGATCCCTGTGGACAGCATTACCTGGGCTCCATAGTAGGTTGGGCTTCTGACAGATTTCAGCCTATCAGAGGCATCAGATGAGGCTGGAAGGAGGAAGAGGAGAAGTGGGGTATTTCCCTTCCCTCCTGTCTGCTCCAGCACTGTGGCTCCTTTCCACTCCAGCTCTGAAGGTGGTACCTGCTGCGGGCTGAGGGGGGCAGAGGCAGGATGGAGCCATTCTCACCCTTGCTGATCACTGATGGTTTCCTTTACCCAGCCCACTCCTCCATAAATAGTCCTTCCACCCTGATCCTTTCCATGGAGCCCTCTAAGTGGGTTTCTATTTCCCGCCAGGACCCTCATTCTTGTACCTAATGGAAAAAACAGGTTGGGACCAAATCTATGTCCCATTGCCTCCCTCCACCCCCACTGCTAGTGTAAAGACACCTGAGTTGACTGTGTCCCCCTAGAGTTCATTTGCACCCCATGGTGGAGAGCCTGAGCTTGACTCTACATCTGGCCTATAAGCCACACATTTGATTTACCCAGTGCAATTGGTATTTGGATGCCATCTGAAGGGACAGAACTTCCCCCACCCTAGTTCAGCCCAAGCCCCACCACTGCCCGCTCCAGTGATCAGGCCCCACTCCAGGTCACTGTAAACACCTGTGGCCCCTGCCTGAGCCCTGGAGAACTCAGCACTGGGGCCTCTGGATAAGGACCAGCAGAGCTTGCCATGTGGCTATTCAGGCATATTTTTAAAACTGCTTTAAATTTGAGTCAAAAGAATCTTACTTTTCCACAAACTCACGCTCTTTATTTTTAATGGACAAACTTTGCTTTTATCATTTATGTTTTTCATTCTATGAAACAATCTTTATTTCATGGAAGCAAAACTCCAGCCACCGTGAAGCCAGGAAGTGCACAAAATCACGGCTCTCCCCCGATTTTCTCACTCCGGGTGCAGCTGGTTACTGGAAATGTCACCCACTTTTGTGATGTTAACATTAACCTGTCTGGGCAGGCTGGCTCTGGCTTTCAGCTATAACAATAATTATATGTGGCTAATTCTTTAACACACACACAGGTATACACTCACCACTTTGAGTGAAATGGTGAAGACCACCATTCAAACGGGCACAATTAAATCTGAAAATGGCTAAGCAGGTCCTGTTCAGGTTCTCAAAACTCTTATGGTTCATTGGAAGCCCAGGAGGCCATTCGCTTCTAGAAGAGCCAGTAACTAGATGAGGCCAGGCAGAGCAAGAGTCCTTTGTAAAGTTCTCTATCATTGTGAATGGAGGGAAAAGTTCTCAAAGCGAGTGTCCTCTACGGCATTTGAATAAAATCTGTTAGTTTCACTATAATAACACAGAACAATAAAGTTATCCCTGGTTCACACTACATAGAGAAACAAAACTATTAAAGCTATATAGAAATTATATCTGCTTTTCAAAACTATATAGAAAAACAAAATCTTTCAAATAGTATCAACACTTGGGTTAAAGTGAAAGGACTCAGTACTTGATCCGAGTCTCAGGTATATTCAAAAAAGATAAATTTATGAGCATTTATGTACACAGAATACACACACACACACCCCTACACATTCATGTGTGTATATATATGTATATACACCTATATAAACATATACATATGTATACACAGTTTTCATACATGTGCCTGCCATATCTTCATTACGATCAGTGCACTCATATGTGTGGGTATGTGTGTGTGTGTGTGTGTGTGTGTGTGTGTGTGTGTAACCAGGGCTTGAACCAAAAATCATTTACAGAAGACAGATCTGTTCCCTTTGTTTAGTTGAGAGCAGAGAAGTATTCCTTCAGATGGCATAAGAGTACAATGATAAGCTTGCTTCTGGCTCACCCCAATTATAGCTGGGATTTTGTTTTAATTACGAGCAGAAACTATTGACCTTATTGAGCCATAATTTTGAGCCAACGATTAAATCTGGATCAATAGAACAGTTATTCGGATTGGTAAGACCCAAAGTTCCTCTTTTTGGTTCGGGAGGAAGGAATACACATGAAATTATATAGATTACATAAAAATGACCTCACTATCCATTTGTCTTAGCTTTTCTAAACAAGATGAAAGTGGGGATTAAATAGAATTTATCTTTATGCATGTATAAACACACAAAGTGGATACATTTGCATTTTTTCTGTGTCATAAAAGTAATGTTTGTACAATACTTTTTGGAATGGTAACTTTAAAATATGATTCTTTTAAAATTGCAGTATCAAAGTATTTGCTTCTTCAAAACATAGCCATCACAAATTAACAAAACCTCCCAAGACAGCATATCAAACACAAAAAAGAAAAAGGAAAGATTAAAAACTGATTCAGTATGGCAGAATTAACTCATCGTGCTTTCTGATATGGAGGCAACTTCCCGGGCCTGGCATCCTCTTCACTCCTTCCCCTCTGTCTGTGTGTTTACCCCTCCGAAGCCAGAGCCTCCTGAGATGCTAACATGACTCCCAGATATAATCCCAGTCTCCTCTTTCTTATTACACTGTTTGTTTATTTCCCTCCAGTAATCCACTGAACCAGTCACTGAGAGGTTAATGAAAAAACAACTTTATTCACAGAGGCTGAGAGTTTGGGATAACAAAATATCCAGTGACAGCCCTTCCACCACATTTTCAGTTAAACACAGTGAGCCTGGATCTCAGCAATGGTTCCTCCTGGAAGTTCTTCCAGTCAAGGCTGGGCTGCAGTTTCCCAGAGTCTTCCCACTGGCCTGGGTGGAAACCAGTCATGGAAGCCTGGTTCAGCATGGATATGAGAATGAATTTTCCAAAAGTCACCTCTATGCCTATGAATTATCCAATCACTCTGTCGGCCTGAAATGTCCTTTCCAACACATTGACCAGCAGGCCCTCTGGATTCAAAGTTTGTCATCATTTTTAGAGAAGTCCCAGAAACTATTTTAAAAGCTGTCTTAAAGACCTCCCTCCAAATCTATTCCCAAGAATGCATGACTACTTGTGTCTTTATCACATGACATAAAATAAAAGTGACTTAGAGGTTCAGAAAATTGCATTTCATGACCTCGAAGATAATCCAGCTAGCAATGGCATAGAGGTTGGGTGCATTTCCCCGAAGTTCCAAGCCTAACTTGGTTGTGAAATCTCAATATTCTTAATTAGATTTTTGTTGCAGACCTCTGCTCCCCTCCCCAGACTGTCAGTCACCTCTTTAAGCTGCTGGGGGTGCGGGGCCAGGAGTGTCCTGCCATCAAGCCTCATGTCCTCTGGGGCCTGGAGAGGCCCCTTCCAGCTGATACCAGCACATCCCCTTATTCTTCCCCCGCATTCATCCCTCTCTCTCTGCATCTGCTTTTGCTTGTTTCACCCAACTTTTTAAATTAAACGTAGTCCTTCATTATCTGTTTCTGAAAAATGTAGCGACCACCAAGCCTGGATCTTGAAAACACATGGAAATCAAAACTCTGACATTGTCTGAGGCGTATCCCCTCCCCTTCACACCCTTCCTCATGGTATGCCTTGAAATATTTTGATCCCTTAAAAACAAAAACAAAAGGATAGGCCGTCTGCTGTTGTGGGTTACATAGCTGCATGTGTATTGGCTAATGAGATATCATAATGCAAGAAGATGTATATAGAGTGCACTTTCTTAATAAAAGTTGTTAATACAGGCGTTTTCAAAGGTCAATGCTTAGAGTTAAGTATTTGTGCAAATAATAAAACATGTTCCTTTTACTACCCAGAAAGAAATTAAGAGAAAACTTCTCTGTTTAAAATAAAAGTGTTACTGCTCTGGGTGGTTTATCAGCTTCTGTACCTGAACATTGGTCATAAATCCTAATCAGACCCTACATCTTCCAGAAAACCTGAAAACCCGGGGTCACCCCCGGCACCTCCACAACTTCAAGTCAGGAACAAACCCAGCTGTGACTACCTCACATCCAGATGGGCTCATAACCAAGGCCTGACCCACACAGCAACAGCGAAGCAGGCGACGGTCCTATGGAGGTCCCCGGTCGAAAGGACCACACTGCACCTGTAAGGCCTGTCTTGGGTAGTCTGCGGGCCCTCGCATGCCCCGGACGCGCAGGACCTGCGGTGGGCGGCTGAAGACCACTCCATTAGACAGGCCAAAAGTCAAGGAATCTCCCGGGGTAGAGGTCCCCGCGGGTGCCCATGACCCCGCGGGGATCTTTTAAGTCTCTGTAGCTGCGCCCGGTTGCTGGGAAAAGTTTGCTTCGGAGAAGGCAGGCGAGCGCGCCCACCTGCGCGCATGGTTGGTGACACTTCCCTGAACCCACAGGCCGTTCCAGGCAAAGATCATTTTAAAATCCTCCGCAGGTGGGAGCTGTGGCCTTTCGCTCAGCGGAGGCGCAGGCTGGGCCGGGAGAAGAACCGCGCCATCGTTTGCTTTACTGGAAGTGGAGCACGGTGTCGGGAAGCTGCAGGGGGAAATAGGAGAGGAAGGGGATCCCCAGCTGGTAAAAACCGCCCTGGACGTGCGGGTCGAGCATCAGGGAAGCGTTGAAAGGCGGACGGAGGCTGGAGGAGGCGGCCAGGAGCGAGGCACCCAGACGGCCGCCGGGCCCGGGCTTGGCGCCCTCCAGGAGCTCGTCTCCTGCAGGCGGCTTCTGGCCCTGCCTTCCCGCCAGGATGCTGTCTATGCTGAAGCTCTTGGACTTGTCGGAGCTCTTCGGAGAGCTGCGGGAGGCGGGGCGCAGAGGGGACCCCGGGCCGTCCCCCGTGCGCGCTGGCTGGCCGACCGCCACTGCCGCTGCGCCCTGGACAGC
>NW_012121376.1:3702758-3713270 GCF_000951035.1 Colobus angolensis palliatus
CGCCGGTAGTTGCCGTTCTCAAACATGTCCAGGCAGCGGGGGTCCAACGTCCAGTAGCTGCCCTTGCCCGGCCGCCCTTTCTCGCGGGGCACCTTGACGAAGCAGTCGTTGAGCGAGAGGTTGTGGCGGATGCTGTTTTGCCAGCCCTGCCGGTTGTCGTGGTAGAAGGGGAAGCGGTCCATGATGAACTGGTAAATGCCGTTGAGCGTGACCCTCTGCTCGGGCGCGTCCTGGATCGCCATGGCGATGAGCGCGATGTAGCTGTAGGGAGGCTTCTGCGGGGTCTCGGCCCGGCCCGAGGCAGCCAGAGCAGCCGCGGGGGCGAAGGCCAGAGGCAGCCCTGGTCTCTCGGGACCGTACAGATAGAGCATGGGCGAGGCTGCCAGGGCAGACAGCCGAGGATCGAAGAGGTGGCTCATGGCAAGCGAGAGCCTGCGCTGCGCTCCCCGCAACGCAGGCGACCCGGGGGACCTAGGCACTGCGCCCCGCGCCGCAAGGGCCCTCCCGGGGAGCCAGCCGTGCCTCTGCCTCTGCCTCTGGCTCTGCCGCTCTCCCCGGCCGCTCCGTGCTCTGTCCCTTCTTCATGGCTTTAAAAATGTTAAATAATTGTTGTAAGTTTGCTGTTATATGTTGACTTAGCCCTGGAAAATAAATTGTCTATGATAAACAGTCCTTGTGTTCTCAGCCCACCCACATTAATTAAAATTTCATTGCTGAAAAACTCCAAGCTTTTCCCTCCACGTGTCTTTTTGATACCAGCCAATCGGTTTGGGGGCTATTCCTTCATTTGTTTATAGAATTAGTCTGTTGATAAGTCCGCCCACCCAAGTTGAATCAAGCTGTGTTTATTTGGAAAAATTTCCGGGCACCCAATATATAAACGCACTGATCTGATGTTTGAAATATCACGTCCACCCCTTGACGCTGTAAGCACACACAGTCAGTGAGGCAGGATGTAGACCGCGGTGGCTCGGAGCAGGGTCTGCTGAGCCAGGAAAGAGAGATGGAGATGGGGGTGGGTGTGCAGGGGTGAGTTTTACGCTGGCCTGGGGGAGCCCCACAACCCCAGGGCCTCCCACAAAAGGCCTTTTCTTCTCCCAGGCTTAACCGAACATGTCGAGATGTAAAAGGTGGAGTCTAGTAAAACGCTTTCTGAGGTCCTAGGAACCTTTTAGATCTGGGCAGGGAGGGTGTCTAAGAAGCCTGAGTGTCTGCTGAGAAGGGGATTCGGCCCTCTCTGAAAAAACAGGTGGCAGACCCAATAGGAGGTGGCACACTCTAGGGACCTGCTCTCCCACACCCTCCCTTCCAGGGCTCTCTGGAAATCGGAGGGAAATTGGACTCTGGGAGCCCAGCCTCTCTGGAAGGGAAGGCCTAGGGCACTGGAGACCTGGGGAAGAGCACCTGGTCCACAGCTCCATTGAGGAAGGTTTCAAAATAAACCCATTTAGAGAACTGGGGGCAAAAGTAAGGTCCTCCTGATGGGGCCAAGGTTGCAAGGGAGGACCACCATAAAAGGAGGCTGTGGCAGCTGGCGCGGGAGGCCTGGTATTTGTGAATGTGGGTCTCCAGCTTTATATTCTGGGCTTTCCTGTTTATAACAAGGAGGGGGTTATAACAACTTTACAAGTGCATGCAGCTGGCCCATGATTACATTAGGCATTTGGGAAGCCTGCTTGCTCTCCCTGCATCCACCCACCCTGGGGTGAACGCCGCTACCCACCCCCATCTCATTTTACATTTTCCCACCTCACTGTTTGAATAAAAAATCCTGAATCATGCTGATTTCCAAGGCGGCCTCTCTTCCCCACTCCACTCCTTAGGGTAGGGGTAGAGGGCACCTAGTATGACTACTTCCTGTTTATGATCACCCCCTGAATATTAAAACACACACACTCTCACACACACGCACACGCATTCAGATAACTGGTGTCTCCTTGAGTAAATCGTGTGAGCATGTCAAAGAGACGAGGGAAGGGGGATGATGGCAGGTAGGTGTAGAAATGGCCCACTACTTGTGGGCCAAGAAGGAGGGAGAGGCACGAAGGGCACTCACAGGGGTAGAGGGAGTGTCTGCTGCTGCCACACCCGGCTGGGGATGTGAGTGCTTAGGTAGCCTCTGAACAAGGAAAGGTGGCGGGCATCCTTTTTCAAAATGAGAAAAACAGAAATAACCCGTGTGTTGGGGTTCCCGGGTACCCAGCCCATAGAATAAGTAGACCGCAGAGGGACGGGTAAATTTAAAATATCAAAAAGGAAGTCGCAAGAATGGTGGAAAAACCGGTCTGGGTGCCGACACTGCCTGCGGGAGCGACAGGCCAGTCCCTGGGACACCTCGGGCCTCCCTCCGAGGCCCTACTCCTTTAACGTCGGTCCAGCGCGCAGCCCGGCCCGCCTAGGTCCTGGGGGTGAACCTCTGGCCAGCAGGGGCGGGGCGTTGTCGTTTCGTGACCGCTCGCTCTCACTCGCGCACACCTTTCAACTTTGGGATGAAAAAACCTCAATGCCAGCGCCTTTGAACCCGCAGGCCCCACAGTCTCTGGGGTCACCCAACCTCTCCGGGGTGGCGCTCCCCCAGCAAGCTCAAGTTTGGATCCAGTTCCTTCTCCAGCCTCGGCCCTCGCTCCAACACATCCAGACCGAGAGCTAAACCGGTGTCACTATGCAATCCTTTCCCCACCTTCCTATCCCACAGCCCGTCCTGGAGCTCCCCACGCGGCACCCGAAGTCCAGCACGCACATCCCTGCCTCTACCGAAACGCCTGCCGTCCTGGCGCGACTTCCAAACTCTAAGACAAATCCGAGCTTGAATTTGCACAGTGATAAACACTACCCGATTTGGTAATGGGCGGGACGCGGGCGGAGACACGCTCGGCTGGTGGGCGGGACACCGATAGTAAAGCTAAAAAAAAAAAAAAAAAAAAAACAAATGCCCACGCTCCAGTTGCGGTTTGGAGACGCACACCCATCCCCGCGCTTTTGCAGAATTGTGCAGTCTCTGGGAGGTTTCAGCTGTAGAACTCCGGCATTGCGCCCCAGCCCGGCTCCGGAGCGGGTTTGAATCCCGGGCTCCTGGGTGATGGATGAGTTTGTAACCTGAGCCTAGGAGGGGCCTCTGTTAGAAGGAACCCCGCGCTGGGGCAATTTCCATATTTCCGGGGAGTGTAGGCTCAAGCCCCGGGAGTCCGAGAGCGGATGCGCCCTCGTGCGGATGCTCTGCTGGCTGAGGACTGAGCGAAGGGCCTGCGGGGGACAGCGGAGCCTGGGAGACGGCCTGGCGGGCCTCTAGAACGAGTGTCCTAGAGAGCCAGATGGGGACACTGAACGTTCCCTGCAGATTCATAAGCCTCGGATCCCAGAAAAGAGCGTCATCTGAGAAGTCACTTGGTGACGGCTCGCCTCCCAGCCTGCAAGAAAAGCCTGAGATCTCTGGCCTGCCCGGATGCTCCAGAAGGACTGGAGTTTCCAGCTCTGAGGCTTGAGCAGAAACGGGGTTCAGCGTGGGATGAGGGTAGACAGCCTCGTTCCCAGTCCTGGGACAAAGCGCATGTGCGCTCCTCAGGCAGGCAGATCGGAACCCAGGCACCGGTGATGAAAACCGCCTCAGATAAAAAGGCCAAGGGGTGAGAGACAAGAGCTCCTCCCACTGTGCCCCAAGCCATCCACTCAACCTTCCTCACTGGCAAGTAAAAAGCAGAAACCTGAGTTAACAGTAATCTGTGTCGCCTTTCCAAATGTCTGCATCACTTTTCCAAATGTAAAGACAGTTAACACATATACAATGTGTGTGTGTGTGTTACACGTATGTGTGATTCAACCGCATGTGTAGCATGTTTGAGAAGAGCTGCAATGGAAAGATGAAGGGCTTAGCCTTTCTGACTTTCTGTCTGTCACCTTACTGACAACCTAAAAACACTGGAGACATAGATGATAATAATATGAATAACTAAAATGCATTGAGCCATTTCGTCCTCACGGCAGCCCTAATAGAAACCTTTGTCGTTCCCATTTTGCAAACCAGGAAACTGACCGAAGCTCTGTAAGTTAACCTGCCTCAGGTGTCCCATGAGGAAGTGCTCCAAAGACAGAAAAACAATCTTATAATAGCACCAGGTGTGGACACTCAGGGCTCCGTGGAAGTTATCTTGCCAACCCTTACTACATCTGTGAAAGGCAGGCGTGGCAGACTCACCCATTTGACAGATGATGAAACTGAGGCTCGGCACAGAATACCCCTAGACCCTAAAAGTAGGAAATGGCGGCACAGGGACCACAGCCCATGTGAGTGTCCTCCAAAAGTGGGTGCTCTGGGGTCTGACATGCTCAGGTATCTGGAAGGACTCAGAGGCAGAGACTGTCTGGAGCAGACAGTGGGAGAGGGGCCCTCCAGAGCGGAGAGGGTGTGCAGCACCCCTGGAGCTAGGAGATTCAGGACATTGTAAGTAGAAAATCCCAGAGTCCCTGTTTACGTTCCACCAAAACCCCGAAGACCTCTTCCTCCTTCCCTCCCCTCCCACTTTGAAAAGAGTGGAAGATTTCCAGAGCTGGGGGAGCAGGGCCCAGGGCCTCCCTTCTCTTGGGAGGCAGTGAACGGGACATGAAGGTAATGGCAGTCCGACTGGGTCAGTGAATGCAGAAGGAGACCCAAAAGCAGGGCGGGATTTCCCAAATGATGCAGTTATTTATAGCACACCTTTTTCCCAGAAATGATGGAAAGGCTCTAAACAGAGGCAGTTGGTGCACATGCTCTCTCTGGGTTTTTGAACAGCCCAACCCTCTGCTTTCCCTGTAGAGCAGGAAGGTTGAAAAAGGAAGGAAAACGCCTGGCAGAATTAAAGGTGAGTGGCATCTTCCCAGACACAGTGGCTTTCCCTGCCAGGGCTGCACAGTACCGTGTGATAAATGCACGTCACTCAGACCAAAGATTCCTTTTTCTTTTTCTCTTCTGTGTTCCAGGTAAACCTTAATGGCTGGTCATGAGTGTTTACTATGAACAGGACACTATGGAAGCACCTTGCCAACCTATGTGAGGTTGATGAATCCTGGAGATAACTCTCTCAATCCTATTACTGTTTTCAGCCAAGAGACTGTCCCAGAGTGCTTAAGGTGATCTGTCTGATGTCACCTGAATCTTCGTAAGGGCCTGAGTTAGTGCATGTGGATTCAGCCTTAGAGACAGTGATTCCACTAGGGAGGCCACCTGTGAAAATAACACAAGACAGATGGAGACCCAGGGCCAGAGGGCCGCTGAGACAGGCGAAGCCCAGTGTCTCCATGACCTCACAGCCTGGGTGGGCATAGACTGGGGTTCCAGAGCATGAAGCAGGACACAAAGGGGGTGGAAGCTTCCAAGCTCCATCCCCCCCTAAATGGGTCTGGGATGCCAGCAGCTTTACCAACCATCCTCCCTTCCCTCTTCACACACCCACCGCCCAGGATGAAGTCCCCACAAGGCTGACACTCAGACAAACCTAGTCCTCTGCTTTTGGTCTACAGCAGAAAGGTTGAAAAGGGAAGAGAAAGCCTGGCACAAATTACAGGTGGATGGTGTCTTCCCAGACCCAGTGGCTGTCCCTGAAGAGCAGCTGCCAGCCTTCCAATCTCCCCTGAAACCGTCCGCCCCCTTCCTTACATGCCTATGTCAAAAAGCAAACATTTCAAACGCCTTGGCGAGCTGAGGCCATGCAAGAGGCAGGCAGGGAACGCTTCTGAAAGTTTGGGAAAGCATTTCAAATATGCGGTGCAAGAAAGTGCTCACTGGGAGGCAAGGGGCGGGCTCTCTGGGTGGCTGTGACCCGGCCTGTCCCACTCACCTGGAACAAAGGCACCGGACCCCAGACCCCCAACCAGCCTCAGCCTACTGGCACCTAAGGCATAAAACCTCAGGTCTTTACTTATCCACCTTCATCCCACTGAGAGTCAGACAGGGACCCAGGCGAACACAAGTTCCCAAGATGCCAACCACAGGCTCTGAGACCCCAGCACCTTCTCAAGATGTGGCTCTGCCCACCCTTCAACGGGTGTTTTATCTTGGTGTCTCTATCTCCACCCAGCTAATGTTTTCAGTTAACAATAGGTCCCCATCAACCAACCTTGTCCAACACCCCAACCCCTTTTTTGGATGGGGGTGGGGAGGAGGAGGGAGGAGAACTTCACAAGCACACAGGGTTCATTTTCACCGGTGAGCTGGGAGCTCTGTTCACAAGTCTCTCCCTGCACCAGCAGCAACCCCCACGCAGTCACTGGGTAACGGGAAGGGGACGGACCCCCGAAAGATTTATGAGCCAAGCGCAGAAGTTCCCAGGACCCTGTGTTTTCTTCTGTGTCTGGCTTCTGATCTTCATGTCTTGGTGGCAGGAGGGTCAGCAGCATAAGTGAGGCCCCATGGCAGCAGCCCTGGCTATGCCCAGAAGGATAGTGCAGCATAGCCCTGGCCACCTGGTCATTTTACAGATAAAGAGACCAAGGCTAGGGAGGGGAAGTGGTTTGTTCACACAGAAAGGTGTGACTTTCTCATTCCTAGCCCAGTGCTCCAGCAATTCCTGGACAAAAGTTACAGGAAGATGTGCATCTTCAGGGATAGGTTACCTATTCCAGAGCAGTGATGGCCTTTCGACCACAGACCCAAGCCCAGCCTTCAAGAGGCCCCGGCTCGGCCGGCAGGAGGCAGGCAGTCTCTCTACCTGGAAGCTGTGAACATGTGGTGGAGCCTCAGAGGCTACACAAGATGGCCCATTCAAGGAGGCCACTCTGGCTGCAGCCTCTCTGGGGCTGAGAATGTATGGGACACTCAGAGGCCATGGGGGTCTCTCCGGGTAGCCCATATCTGTCATAACTGGACTGTGCTTAGAGTCAGAGGCCACCCAGCCAAAACCCGCCAGGGATGCAGCGCTAATTCAACGGGAAGGTCTTTGCCATGGTATTCAGGCGCTTTCATTTTATTTGCGACATCTTTGTGATTGGCCCTGCGATATCTTCTTACTGGGTCAGGAAGGTATAGGGTTATCAGACAGACTTCGTGCAAACTGTGTTTGCGTGGTCTGCAGAACCGCCCCAGCCCAGAGTCCCTGCAGCCTGTGGCAGACACTCTGACCGTTCCATCCTCAACCTCCTTTCCCCTTCCCTTGAAAGGCCCAGAACCTCCTGAGGACCAGAAGGCAATAGGAAAATGTGGCAGATGAGTGGATCAAGAACAGCCAATGTCCTGGGCATGTGCTTTTTGTACACTGGGCAGCAGATGAGCAGGGTGGCTCCCAAGACGCAAAACTGTTGGCGAGAACGTTGGCTGTTCACAGCATGTGCTGTGGAATCTTCCCACTCTGCTGGGAGCCACAGACGCCCCAGGAGCCGCTAAGCCCCCAGGCCTGAGGTCCACACAGGCACTGCAGGAGGCTGGAGTTGCAGGAGACAGGGCTGCACAGAACTCTGAGCCAGCTCACAGCACAAGGGGCCGCCGGCCTTCTAGCACTTACCGCACCTATGCCTGTCCCCACTGAGACGGAGGAAGCCTTGAGTGACAGGGTCCTCAGATGAGTCCCACAATCCCCAGGCCGCTACACACTAAGGGCCTGGTTCTCCACTTTGCTGCTGCTGAAGACCTGAATAAAGCTCCAGATACAATCCTCCAGTTGCCCACGTTCCCCAAGGAATGGAAAAACCCCCTCCTGATAACCTCCACAAGGGCCACTCACTTGGGTTTCCGGCCCCCACACAGCAGGACTTCTTTAAAAAGGCTTCCTAAAGGTGCAAAAGCCCAGCGTGGTTTCAACAGCAGGGCTGGGGGCTCTCAGCCACACCGTCGCTCTCCTTTATTTTCCGTGTGTCCCTCAGGCCTCGCCACCAACAGGACACCAACGGTTTCAAAGCTTACGATGAAGGCAAGCTTTCAGAAAGACTTCTTTAAAGCATCTAGGGAAGGGAAAAAGCCAGCTCGCTTAGGGTCTGGAATACTCTCCTCTTCTCCTGGGGCAAATAGCATGAAGGGAGCAGAAGTAAAACGAAACCGTCACGGTAGACGCGGGCAAGGAGCTTGGGCCACCTTCTTCTGCAGCTTGGAGAGGGTCTCTCCCCACCCCTACTTCCTTAACTTCCTCCTCCTGTTCACTCAACCGAAGCCCGCCTGGCCTGAGGCCTGCTGAAAGTCTAGCACCCGGACGCCCGGGCACCCGCACGTTATGAAAAGGAATGAAACAGCCTCCAAGTTGTAACTGTAGCCACCTCTGGGGCCACAGATTGAAAGAGTCTGTGTTGCACATATGGGGAAAATTATTATGCTTTAAGCTTCCCCTAATTCTGTTTCAACGCGGCATAGAGATAAAGTACCATGTTTAAAACAACAACAAGAACAACACCCGGGTTACGTTCAGCGCCACGGCATCAAGCAAAATCGCCTTTAGCAAAATCATCAGGTCTTGAAACGTTAAGCTCACAAAGAACTTCAGCATTGCCAAGGTACAGCTCACCTGCTGAGGTGGGAATTGATGAAGCTTTGGTCCCCAAATTCACACATAGAGGCCAGCAGGGGCTTCAGCCATTGAAATAGATAATAAAGCCATTTCCTCAGCTACTTTTCACAAAATCTATGTTGCTATTAAAAATGTAAAAGATGAGATATTAACATTGAAATGAAAAATAATCTGTATTATTTAACATATTGAAAAACTTGAATTTAGAACTCTAAAGGCATCATCAATTATTTTTGAAGGGTAATGAGGTTTCAAAATTTTTCACAGTGATGAGGGTATAGATTTGGACATGATGTTGAGAAGTAACGAAGTCTGAAACTCCCCTCTGATCTGGCTGCTAAGAGGGACAGATATTAAATGCTAGAAAATCCATCCCCTTCAGACCTTCATTGGCCCAGTTCAAATTCTCTGGAACACCATTAAAGCAGGCAAAGCAGCTTGAATTTTATAAAATCGGGGGAAAGCAGGACTCACCCTGATTTGCAGTTAGCAAACGGGAAATGTTTATTCTCCCCTCCTTCACCTCTTACACTGGGGACGGCTGGACGCTGAGATGGAGTGGCACTGTTTTGACAATTAGCATGTTTTTCTGCATTTAACAAAATGCATCACAGCAAGCTCATGGTCCGGTCCTTCAGGCAGCCCCCTCCAACTGGGCGGTTTCTCGAAAAGAAAAAAATCTAGAGTGGGATTTTAAAATTAATCAAAAGCCTTTTTCTGTCGCTAAACAAGACAGCAGGTGTGTGCTCCTATTCTCTGGTCATTTTTATGTGTCTACACATATACCCACCTGTGTAACAAAAATAATCAAAGCAGGCGGGTTTGCAAACACACCTCGTTTTTAAAAAAGGCAACAACACAAACACTGTCCAAACTTTGGGCAGAAAAAACAACATGGGTTTATTTTAAGGTAAGTACAACAATTAAGACCACATAAGACAAACATAGATGAAATTAGATTTTCTAAGTTTTTTTTTTTTTTTCTTTTAGGAATACTCAGGGTGGAACCTACTATACAAAACCATCACACTTTGTAAATAAAAAGTATCAGATACTTGACTTCTTCATCCACCAACAAAAAAATAAATTATTTTCTTGTTTTGTAAAAGACCTACAATGGGAAAAAGAATTATATCTCATAATTGTACAGGAAACAAAACCCACATAGGTTTCTTGAATTCAATTTGGCAGTTAGAAATGGTTGGGCAAGATGAAAAAATTATCCAGTGAACTCAACTTTAAATATTATATTAATGGCTCTGAACAACAACAACAACAACAAAATAGCCTGATTACAAATCCACACATTTGTACAGCACGGTTGGAGAAATTTAAAATTACACACAGCACGTACATTATCTATAGAGACCCCCATACACCTATGGGGACCCCTACAGAAAGTCCCCAGGGGCTCGCTATGGGATTTGGTCCATAACTTAACTTTTGAAAGCTCAGGTCGAGCACAGCACAGCCGTCCTGGTAGGGGAGGGGGATTTTAAGACCAATACTCATTTTGTTGGGCTGTGTCCCTTTGGAGGGGGTTTTCTGGGATCCCAGAAACGGGGCGGCGAATTAAAGTTACCTGCGGGCTTCACAGATGGCTGGGGGCTAGCGTGCCCGCTCTCTGCTCCCGGGTCTGAGAAAAAGTCGGAGGACATGTTTTGTTTCTTTTTTGCGTGTCTGCAACCCCTTAATTGTCTGGTTGGGTCAGGGCTGAGAAGCGAAGCCGGAGCGGGCCGGGGAGGGGAGGTTCCGGGACAGGTCAGTATTTCGTGCAGTCGTAGGAGTAGGGGGCTGCGTGGCGGTAGAGAGACGGCGTGGATCTGTAGGGCAGCTGACAGCTGGCATTGCCACTCACCTGGGACTCCCCGAGGGTCGAGTTCTCAATCCCTAGCCGGTGGGAGTTGAACATCTCCCTCACGTTGGGGAAAGTTTGCTGCTGGGCCGCGAACGTGTGGCCGGGGAGGTGGTTCAGGTCCCCGCTGTGGTTGAGATACCAGGAGGCCGCCTGGGCCGCGGCGGCCCCGGGCTGCGGCGTCGGCTGGGG
>NW_012121376.1:3713830-3751287 GCF_000951035.1 Colobus angolensis palliatus
GCGGCCGGGGCGCCCTTGGACGCCGCCGGGGGCGGCTCCTTGAGGTGGGCCCGCTCCTCCTTCTCCTTGGACACGTCCTTCTTTTTGAAGCGCCGCCGGCGCCGCAGGAAGCTGCCGTTCTCGAACATGTTGTAGGAGTCCGGGTCCAGGGTCCAGTAGCTGCCCTTGCCGGGCTTCTTGTCATCGCGGGGCACCTTGACGAAGCACTCGTTGAGCGAGAGATTGTGGCGGATGCTGTTCTGCCAGCCCTGCTTGTTCTCCCGGTAGAAGGGGAAGCGGTCCATGATGAACTGGTAGATGCCGTTCAGGGTGATCTTCTTCTCGGGCGCGTTCTGGATGGCCATGGTGATGAGCGCGATGTAGCTGTAGGGCGGCTTCACCAGGTCCTTAGGCGCTGCGGGCTGGTGGTGGTGGTAGGGTGCGTAGGAGCGGCCCATCCCCGCGCTGTACTGCTCCGGGTGGCCCGAGTAGACGCCCATGGGGCTGGCCATGCCGCCGTAGCTGCCCGCAGCCCGGTAGTAGTTCTGCTCGCTCAGGTAGGGCACCACTCCCAGGGCGTTGGGGTCGGACACGGAGTAGCGCGCCTGCATGCTGCTTCCGAGACGGCTCGCCGGCGCCCGCGCGCACGGACTGCGGCCGGGGGAGCGAGGGGGGCCCCGAGAGTGAGAGAGCGCGAGAGAGCCAGAGGGGGATTGGAGGGGAGCGGGAGGGGCGGCCCCGGGCTCCTGGCAGCCTCCCGGGCGAGGGGGCGCGGGCGGCGGCGCTTCAGCCGAGCAGGGGCGCGCGCTTTCAGCGGACCGGGCGGATCGGCATCCTGGAGGGCGCGCCCCGGGCGAGCGCAGCGCCGGCCCCGCTCCTCGTTGGCTCCAGGACCCGGTGGCGGCAGCGCGGGCAGTCGGGCGGCCGCGGACCCAGCGGAGATGCCGCGGCCCGGGGACCCAGGTGGACCCTCGGCCCGCGCGACGAGGGGCGCAGGAGGCTCTCCAAGCCCCCAGCGAATCGGCAGCCCAGAGGGTCAGCGCGCCGGGGTCCGAGCGGCTGCCCCGCCAAGCCCGGAAAAAGAGGCCGAGTCCCTTTTAGGGATTGGGAAAAGTTTCAAAAGTCTTCTTGCTGAAAGCGAGTTTTTACTTTCCTCGGGCCACGCCCCCTCCCGGAACTTTGAGCCAATCACCCGGCAGCTGAAGGGAGTCGGCGCCAATCAGGGCGAGGAGCGCAGGAATCCGTCGGCTCTAAGACCCGGCCGCCCCGGCCTCCGCTGCGACTCCGTCTTCACTTGAAAAGACTTTTTAAAAAGTTATATCTTATTAAAATTTATTTTCTGATCACATTTTGGTGAATGGACCCACATGCCCAGAACAAAAAATAGCCACTTTCCTCTTTGAAAAAAAAATCACTTTGAAATATAAAATAGAATGGATTAATGGAGTAAAATATCTCCCCCAAAGACCTTGTAAGTAGCAATGATCCTGGGACATTTTTCTTATTAATGAGTGATGAAGCGAATAATTAGATTTCCTAATTATGGGGGCCCAGGTGTAATGGATTCAAAGCAAACGCACTGGATTGGAATGGCAGGGCCTTCCCTGGATGTTATACTTATTTAATCAAATAATTAATCATCAGCAGGGAGTTTCCAGGCTCGGGGTCGTCAAGGATAACCTATCAAGGTTTTAGAGGCAAACCCTAGAAACTGAGTTTCTCTCGCCCCCCGCCGAGGAGCCAGGCCGCAGGGTGGATAGAGGGGAAGGTAGCAACGTGCTGACAATCTAATCCTCTGAATTCGCTGTGAATTCGGTAAATCATCCGCTTCACTGCGAGCAGTTTTGTGGGGTTTGGGGAAAAGGGTGAAGTGACTCTGCTATTTCCCCCTTTCGTCTCCCGCGTGGACACTCGCAGCCCACCGACTTCAGCTTCGAAGCTCCTCTCCCTTTTCCCAGACACAAATTCCCTCTAACGAGCTGACCCCGCGCTCCCAGAAGACCGGGACAATGCAGCGACCCACGGGGGCCAGGCAGAGCCGAGTTCCTGGGCCCTGCGAGGAGAAACCCGAGCCTGCTTTCCGCGGGGGCTTCGCTCGAAGACGCGCGCAATGAGCGCCGCGCGCCGCGGGCACCAAGCGTGTACGCTTTCCCCGGCCCAGGTCGGCGCCGGCCGCTAACACCGACCCCAGGGCGCTGTCCCTGCCTCCTGCTCCTGGCAACGTCCCCCTGGGAGTCTCCAAGTTGATTTTCTATATTTTAGCCTTTTTTTGTTTTGTTGGGTTTGGGTAGGCTGAGTTGGGGAGCGCGCTCCGTGGGGAGACTGGGTGAGCGATTGATCGCAAACGGTTCAAGATCTCTTGGGGATGATATTATTCGGGAGGCAGACCTGGAGGGACTTGGATCTCCTTCAAGGATTTCTCCTTCCCTCTAGGAATCCCAGACAGTTTGTTTATTTGTGGACTGATTATTTATTTCTTCCACACCTCAATAATCAGATCCCCTTTTCCCACTTCCCCTGAAGAAGTGAGACACTTGAGACACTCCTTTAAAAGGGCTAAATACGGGCAGAATTTTGGAATTTGCTTGTCTGGTTGGGCAGGGAAGAGGGCTTCAGACAGAACATTTGTATTTCGGGTTTCCTTGTCCCTTCCTGGCTGTTCATCGGCTGCGTATTCGATTCTCAGCAAAAGGATGTTAAGAGAACCCACCAGGCCTCTTCGCTTCGGGAGGTGACTAGAAGGCAATCAGGGCGTGCTAGTCATTTCAAATAAAAGAACAGAAGACAAAAATCTGTATGCATTATCTTTGTCTCCTGATCAATTCAAAGCCAAAGGGAAGCTACAAATCAGGTTCCTTTACCTTGAATATTCCACTTCTGAAACATTGTTTTTACGAGTATTCTGGGCTTTTTTTCTAACTTGATCCTTTTTCTTCTTTCTTTGAAACAAAGTGAAATAAAGCTGCCCAGTTCTCAGCTCACAGGCAAATGATTTGAGCTTTCTGCCCCAACCCTAAACTCCCACCATGACTTTATTATTTTTTAATACCGCTAGTATTTCCGCATCTAGCTTAAAAAAAAAAAGGACTCTAGTAAAAAGCGCCCTTCTCCTGCAGCATAGGACAGGCACACTGAGTTCGTGTCACGATTTTACTGGAAATGCAAACTATTGATCAAGAAACACTCCTCAGTCCGTAGGCTTCCTGGAGGAATATTATTTACTCTGCTTTTACGAGGTGTGTGTGTGTGTTTGTGTGTGTTTGTGTGTGTGTATGTGTGTGTGTGTTGTGTGTGTGTGTGTGAGAGAGAGAGAGAGAGAGAAACAGCTTTATCACAGCAAAACCTAAAATAGCTAAGGACTATGAAAAACTAAATTCCAAAATGGCAGTTGCTGCCTGCGTTGGTATTTACAAGGATGTCCAGGTTTAAACCAATGTCATCTGGGGAAACAAACAAAAAAAACCACCTGAATCGAGTCGCCCCATATATTAACCACCCTCCACTGCCCCAGAGAAATGAAAAGGGGAGAGGAAAGAAATTCGTATAATCAAGACTGAAAAGGTGAGAGAGACACTTCCCTTTGCCCCTGGAATTGGGTTTCTTCTCTGCTCAGAGGGACTCCGGGAAAGATGTTTGTTCAGGTTATTAAAACAACGCCTTTCACACACCTGGACTTTGCAAAAACCGTATTTCCGAGCTTTTCTTTAACCTGCCAAAGTATTTTGGATGGGGGGTTGCTACTTTCTGGCTGACTTTCCCCCTTCTTGACCTTGAAAGTCAGTGAGCCGAATGCGGAATCGGATCCCAGAGGGCCTCGCGTGTTCCTGGAATAATAAGCGGCGATAAAGACGAAAGGTATTTCATTCTCCTTCCACCCCCAGCGCGCTGCGCTCCTCCGGGCCCGGCCGGTGGCCGCTGCACCTGGAGCGGCTGGGCGGACTCCATGGGTGTTGGCGTCATCTTGAGGCCAACCAGGGAACTACTACGATAAAAGGAAAAAGAAAAAGACCGCCCGGCCCTCCCTGCTTACCATGAAGGTGCTGACACCTTGTGGATACCCCTGGGCATTGCACGGCAGGAATGGAGCCTTCAAACATCTGTAAAAGCAGGGAAACGGGATACACTGCACCGCGTCGATTAAAAATATTTCCCATAGCTTTACAATCAGTCAAGAACATGATCTGCTGGGAAACAAAAATGTCTTTGAAACTGCTCGGGGAACAAGAAATTTTCTCTGGGGAAACTTGCTGAGGTTTTCAGCAAATAAAATCTATGCCTCTTCGGTGGCTAGAAATGTGCATGTTTTTCCCCCAGAGTTGTTGAATGAATTGCCTCGTCCTTGTTTTCCTTGCTGCAGCTGTCCTTCTGCGCGAGGTGTGGCGTGAGCTTCAGGGAATTCATCAGAAAGCTGTTTGTGCTGGGCGTATGTTTAGAGGGTTGTCTTGAACAAGAGGAAGACTTTGAAACTGGCAGCAGGCCACTTCAGCTTTTGAGGCAGAGCAGAGAACTCAAAGAGGGGACAAGTGAAAGGAGTTTTGTTTCTTCTCTCACGAATTCCCATTCATTCATTTCAATATCCTTCAAACATTTCTTTTCTGGGGTCACGAAGTGCCTTGGTTTTAGGGAAAGGGATCGGGTGGCAGAGGAGTCCCAGGCTTCCAAGAGCTGCTTGGGAACAGAGGAGCCCTTGGGTTACACAAAGTCAGCGCCACCTCCTAAAAATCCATCGCAATGCGGCTTCTGGAGATTCTCTTTTGTGGGACAAAAAAAAAAAAGTGTCTTTTCTAAAACTCAGTTCAAGCTCATTTTACTGTGCGTGAGTTTTCCAGTGAGTGAAAGCCATGAGGTGCCATCAACAAATGGCGGGGCCAGAAAGGACTACAAAAGCGGGTGGGTAGTGAGGACCACTCTCTGTTAAAAGGATTAAAGAAACTCAACAACTAAACACAATCCTCAATCCTAGGTGGAAGAAAATTTTAAACAGCAACCAAGGACAGGTGTGAGGATACTTGGGGAAATTTGCATCTGGGGTGTGTGTGAGATAATAATCTTGTATCAAGGGTAAGATTCTTGCGTGCGATAATTATACATGGTCAAGTAAGAGCGTGTCCTTGCTTTTAGAAGGTACGTGTCAAAATATTTGGGGCTGATATTCATCATCTCTGCAACCTTTAAAAAATTCACCCTGCCGGGCGCAGTGGCTCCTGCCTGTAATCCCACCACTTTGGGAGGCTGAGGTGGGAGGATCGTTTGAGCTCAGGGTTTCGAGACCAGCCTAGGCAAAATGGTGTGACCCTGTCTCTAACAACAACAACAAAAAAATTAGCTGGGCATGGTGGTGAGCATCTGTAGTGCCAGTTATGTGGGAAGCTGAGGCAGAGAATTACTTGATTCTGGGAGGTCGAGGCTGCAGTAAGCCATGATTGCACCACTACATTCCTGCCTGGGACAGAGCAAGACCCTGTCTCAAAATACAAAAAAAAAAAAAAGAAAGAAAGAAAAGAAAGAGAAGGAGAAGATTCAAAAGATTCAACCAAGGTGGGGTCAAGGGGAGAAGGAGGGTGGAAGGCCATGCAAAGGTAGTAAGATGAGAATAGTTGTTGAACCCATGGTGCCTGGGTATTGATTGTATTGTTCTTGCAATTCTGTAAATTTGAAATTTTTCAAAATAAAAAATGGGAGTAAAACACCTTTCTTACTCTGAACACTTGAAAAGAAATGTGGCAGCAAAGTAAGGTCTTTCCATGGAAGGAATTTGCAAAATGTTTAGCGAGGGCCTAACTTAGTCCAGTGTCTGGTCTCCTTTTCTCGAAGTTTCTGGAAAACTACCATCAATAGCTATGGAGTTTATCACAATAATTCGTGGTTTAAAAAAAAAAAAAAAAAAGCACATTCTCTGAGGAACTTATCTGTTTTATAATTCAGGCATTGCCACAATTAACCAAAGATGCCAGGCATTCAGTATTATAGATGTTATAGGATTTTTTGTTTTTGTTTTTGTGTTTTTTGAGACAGAGCCTCACTGTGTCACCCAGGCTGGAGTGTAATGGCTCATGGCTCATGGCTCACGGTAGCCTGAACTCTTAGCCTCAAGCAATCATAATATTAAAGTTACATATATGTTTCTTTTTAAAGAAAGTTAGTCTCAGTGACTTCATCCTGAGCCAATCCCAGCTTAGCAGGGGGCTCTGCTCATCAAAGTCATTCAGGAGCCTGAGTTTTCAAAGGCCACCTCTCATCATATCGGTTCCTGTCATCCTGGCAGGGGAGAGAGGTGATCCGGCCCTGGGAATTAAGTCTGCCAGCCTGGGAGTGACATGTATCATCTCTATCCACAGCTCATAGGCCAGAGCTGGTCTTATGTCCCCAACACACCCAGGGGACAGGAAGATCAGTCTTCCCTGGGCCCAGGCATCTGCTCGGCAGCCTCATATCCTGTCTTTCCAGGTGGGTAACCACTGCCCTCTGTTCTCTGCAGCCCCAGTGCACTGTCCAGTACTTCAGCACAAGATGTGTGTGCAAGAAGTGCTTATTGGCTGAGTGTACGACTGTTTCCAAGATTTCTCTCCTTAGTAGATAAGGGGGAAAGTGATGTATACAAACCATGTGCCATGCACTGTGCTAAGCATTTTGGCCACGACCTCTCACTCACTCTTCTTTTAGAGTAGGTACTATTAATACCATCATTTTGCAGGCGAGGAAACTGAGATCTTAAATAACTAAACTAAGTGTTGCCGCTGCCAAGTGATGAGATGGGGATCTCTTAACCCACTCCTTTGCTGCTTCTTTGAGATTAAGAATTAGGGACTTGGGCCCAGGCACAGTGGCTCACGCCTGTAATCCCAGCACTGTGGGAGGCCGAGGTGGGCGGATCACCTGAGGTCGGGAGTTCGAAACCAGACTGACCAACATGGAGAAACCCTGTCTCCACTAAAAATACAAAATTAGCCAGGCATGGTGGTGCATGCCTGTAGTCCCAGCTACTCGTGAGGCTGAGGCAGGAGAATTGCTTGAACCTGGGAGGCGGAGGTTGCAGTGAGCCGAGATCGTGCCATTGCGCTCCAGCCTGGGCGACAAGAGCAAAACTCCGTCTCAAAAAAAAAAAAAAGAGAGAGCGAGTGAGAGAGAGAGAGAGTTAGGGACTTGGAAATTAGAGGAGATTTAAAAAGTTAAAAGAAAAACTTCTCTATAAATAAACACAATCTACATGGAAACCTTATAACTATTTAGACACAGTCAATGGTGTATCCATGAAGCCATGACTTCTGACCACACGCAAGTTAATGTGGATGAGATTTGAGTTTTTTATATCACTAACCTGAACCCCCGTGATTAACCTTGTGGGGTACATGGACTCACTGGAAAGGCCTGTGGAAAGCAGGCTGCCCCTGGGGAGGCCAGACAGGACTTCAGTGTTTGGACAGGGACAGGGTGAGAAAGAGGGGAGGAGGACGATTTCATTTTCACCAAATGCGCAGCCTGTAGGACGGGGGTTCTGAGCCCCAGGGAATAAGCCAGGCTCAAAAACCATAGTCTGGGGCAGCTTCAGCCAGTGCCTCCAGTAACCACGGGGACTAGGGCCGGGGCTCACAGTGGCATAACTGAGTGGGACCCCAGTGGGTCTCACTGAATAAAGCCAAGAATGCAGAGCTCTCCCCCAGGGGAGTCCAACCACCACTGACACTGGGTGCTGTCCACCTTCAGGAGCCCGTGAAAGCCAAGAAGACTCCCTGGCCCTGGCCCCCGCCTCTGCCTGTGTGCATCCCGACACGAGGCTTGCTTGGCCCAGCCCAGCCTGGACCCACGGCAGGGCCTTTGTGCCTGCTGTGCCCTGGGCCTGGCCCCTCATCTCAGTTCTTTGCCCCCTTGTCCCCTCCTACGAGGCCTCCCCCAGCCACCCGCTCACCTTGCCCCCACGACCTCCCCACTTCTCCTCGCTCATGTTCTTGGTGGCACAGGCCCCCCTGCCTGGTCCGGTCTCATTCGGTCTTCTGTCTGTTGTTCGCCTCACCACCCCCATACAGGGAAGACAGGCAGGGGCCTGGTCCGCCCTGTGCATGGCTCTGCTTGACACAGACTCCATGTTCTTAATTATACATTGAACAAATGGGACTTCAGAGATAGGCACCCCCTCCCCGGCTTCACTGCCTCCAGAACTGGAACTCACAGGCCTTGTCTCCCATTTGTGGTTCAAACCCAGAATTTGTTTCAAACATTTACCGGCACTTATTTTATAAAGGCAGACACTGCATAAGAAATGGGGACTCATCGTCAAGTGCTCCCTGGCTCCCAAGCCATGGCAGGCGCACGGGTGATGACAGGCTGAAACTTTATTTTAGGCCAATGCACATACAGAGCTCTCCCTGCGTTCCAGGTGCTGTTCTCTGGGCTGCATGGATCCGGCACTTCACCATCACCAGTGTGGAGAGGCGGATGCCAACGGTGCTTCTATCTCCACCCCGCAAATGAAAAGCAAGGCACGGAGACGTTCAGTGACTCCCCCAGCCTCACGCAGCTAGAGAGCTGCAGACCTGGGATTTGAACCAGCCAGGCAGCAGGGTCAAACCTCTACCGCGGTGCAGTCCCTGCCACAAGACGGTGCAGGCAGGGAGGGGCCAGGCTGAGCAAGCCCAGAAGAATCAGAAAGGGGAGGAGGAGGCTGGTGAGTTTCTGGAAGAAGTTGGCAACAGACTGGGGGCCCTTTCAGGTTCCAGCTTGAGCAAATGAAAATAACGGTACCCACCGATTGCATGGAACATGCTTACACTAAAAATGAAAAAATAATCACTTTATCTGAAGTTCAAGTTTAACTGGGAAACCTGTATTTAATCTGGCAACCCCTCATTTGAAAAGAATTCTTCGAATATCTTTTCAGTTATTAGCTTATTAAACAATCTTACATTTTGTTAAGTTGGTTGATGCCAAAGTAATTGCGGTTTTTGCCATGACTTTGAATGTAGATTGAAAGTACAATTGAAGCTTCTAGATGTAGTTTCGGAGAACTGTGATGTTTAAAGTAGACCGTACAAGAGAACACAGCTTGGAGATTCACAGCCACGCTCTTCAGGCCTAGGGAGACTCCCCATTTCCATGCTATTCCTTCCAGCCAGGTTCTAAAGGAGGGCTGAGGATTCATCAGATGCCTGTGACAAGCTTTGCAATCCTCCATGAACCTGGACAGGAATAGTTATAGCAGGTTTATGTGTATTTGCTAAAACGTAGGGGCAACTGAGGGGTCCTGCAGTGGGTGAGTGGATAAATAAATCGTGAGACACCGAAACGATGGAGATTATTCAGCACTAAAAAGAGAGGACTGTCCGGCCATGGAAAGACATGGAGGAACCTTAAATGCATATTACGAAGTGGAAAAAGCCTGTTTGAAAAGGCTGCACAGTGTATGATTCTGATTATATGATTTCTGGAAAAGGAAAAGCTATGGAGAAAGAAAAAAGACCAGTAACCGCCAGGGGTTAGCAGGGAGGGAGGGAGGGAAGAAGAGGCAGAGCACACAGGATCTGTAGGGCAGTAAAAATATTCTGCATGATACTCCAGGGATGGGCACATGCCATTATGCATTTGTCAAAACCCCAGAACATACATAAAGCCTGAGCTCTAACATAAACTATGGCTGTTGGATGGTAACAATGTATCAGTGTAAGTTCATTGATTGTAACAAATGTACCATTCCACTGCGGGATGTTGATAGTGGGGGAGGCTGTGTATAAATGCTGGGGGGGGGGGTGTATGGGAACTCTCTGTACTTTCTGCTCAATTTTGCTGTGAAGTAAAACTTTTTTTTCTTTTTTTTTTTTTGAAACAGAGTCTCGCTCTGTCACTCAGGCTGGAGTGCAGTGGCGCAATCTTAGCTCATTGCAACCTCCGCCTCTTGGGTTCAAGTGATTCTCCTCCCTCAGCCTCCCGAGTAGCTGGGATTACAGGCGCAAGCCACCACCCCCAGCTACTTTTTTGTATTTTTAGTAGAGATGGGATTTCACCATGTTGTCCATGCTGGTCACGAACTCCTGACCTCAAGTGATCTGCCCACCTCGGCCTCCCAAAGTGCTGCGATTACAGGTGTGAGCCACCACTCCCGGCCGAACCAAAACTTTTCTAAACAATAAAGTCTACTGGAAAAAAAAAAATCCTGAAGTGCCCAAATGCAAATTTACATATGTGACTGAGTTTTAACTATCTGAGTTAAAGTTCAATTGCACCTTCTTTTTTAAAAAATTTTATTTTAAGTTCCAGGATACATGTGCAGGACATGCACGTTTGTTACATAGGTAAATGTGCACCATGGTGGTTTGCTGCTCGTGTCAACCCATCACCTAGATATTAAGCCCCACATGCATTAGCTATTTATCCTGAGAGCATCTTCCTTGCATAAAAGAGCCCGTTGATTTTTTCTAAGGGGTCTTTTATTACTATTTATTATTTTTATTTATTATTATGTTTTTCAGAGAGGAGTTCTGTGTCACCCAAGTGGAGTACAGTGGTGCCATCATAGCTAACTGCAGCCTCAAACTCCTGCAGCCTCAAACTCCTAGACTCAAGTGACCTTCTGCCTCACCCCCTCAAGGAGCTGGGTGTAAATGCTTTTTGAGGCACTTCTAACTTGAAAACATGGTACGGAGGAACTGAAGAGAATGTCCTTCCTAGCACCACCTGCTTTCTAAAATTGCCACAGGCAGATTGTCCCTGGCGTCTTGTTACCCTCTGGGGGCCGTGCCAGGCTGTCCGAGAGACTTGGGCTCTGTTTTCTGCACAGCTGGGGAACGGAATCCCGCACACACTTCCACCGCTGGGACCAAGTCTACTTGCATAAAACACTCTCTGCAGATTCATGCTTCCACGAAAGGGGGAAAGGACATCCAACCTCTTCGAGACATTTTATCACCTCCAAAATGATGTTTGCACTCCTTTTGCCAGCCTGGTGAAAGGCAGACCCACCCACAAGCAGAACTAAGGCTCCTCGGTGTCTCTATGTATTAATGTTCCAGACACCACATAGAAAGAGAGACAGAGAGTTATGATGGGACCCACAGGAGTGGCAAATAAGCACGTTGTCAGGGCTACATCACTGCTCTGTTCCTTCCCAGCTGGGAGAGTCAGGCCAAGCTTCTTTAACATGTCTGAGCTTCTGTTGCCTCCTCCGTAGCAGGCGGGTCACATTTGCCTCTGACGGTTTGTTGTGAAACATATTTAGCTATGACTTTTAAGGCGCTAAAGCTCAATGCCTGGCACATCGTAGCACTGCTAATTACCATCATTAATTATGTCCTAAGGAGGTCAAACGGCACAGTACCAGTTACCAGCAGACGTGAGTAAGTCGCTTGAACACGGAACACCATTTTCTGTATCGGTCAAGTGGGCGGCATTCAAACGCTTTTGTCTGTCTCACAAGCGTGTTGTGAGGGTCTCATAAAGTTTTGGGCATGTAATTTCGAAAGGTGGCAGCCACGTTTTGAATGCTTGTGATGTGCCAGGCACGTGGCTACGGGGATGCCTTCATTCGCTCAGGGAGTGGTTCCTAGTGGCTGGTCCCTGACACATGTGTGTGTGCCGGGTGCGGCTGGGGGATGTCTTCTTCCTAATAAGTGAATGCACCGCCAGGATGAACGCCTCGTTTTCTTCTCGCTGGACTGGGGCCTGGGAGGGCATGGACGTGATGGTCTGTGCAGCCTGGTCTCCTCGAGTCTTTTCCCGACCCTTAGGTTGGCAAACATGAAAGACATAGACGAGCAGACGCAGGCTGCCACGTTCGTTCTTTCTCAGGGTATGCAGAGGTCAGGGTAAGAATCCCTGACCTCTCGGGCGTTTCTCCAAGGATGGCCTCTGGCCGTCCGCAGCGCAGTCGCCGGGGCTGGGCTGGCTTCGAATCTCCATTTGCCTGACCCTTTAAAGAGCTGCCGGCTGAGTCCCATTGTGAGCACACGAGGGTCTGCAGGGTCTCAAAGGAGGGAACCGCGTCCTGCAGGAGGAGCAATCAAGGCCGGCTTTCCGGAAGAGGCGGCCTCTAGGACTGGGAGAGGAGGTGGGATGTGTTTCAACCGGCAATGGGCCCCCAGAGGCCAGGGACTTGTTCTTTCAGTAACTCCAAGGCTTGGCAAAACGCTGTCACGGGCGGCGCTCGACGATGACCAGTTAAGAGCATGAGCAACACGCACGGGAGCGTCCCTGAGGGTTCCCGGCACGGGTTTTACCCGCCCGCGCATGCGCGCCCGGGCCACGCCCACTCAGCCTCCGCCCCTCCCGCCGTCGCGCAGGCGCGAAGCGGGTGACGTCATTGCGCGCCAGACTCGGCCCCGGGAGATGTCGCGCGGTGACTGCGTCGCCATGGAGCCGAGGGCGGGTGAGTTGCGCGGCGCGGCGCCCGGGCGGCTGGGAATGGGGAGGGACGGCCGGGACCGGTGAGGGTCGAGGCGGGGCCACGGGGGCTGGCAGAGGATGGCGCAGAATCACGGGAGGCGGGCGAGGGGATCGGAGGGGGTCTGTGCTGGGTTCAGGTCCAACCAAATAAAGATAACGGGAAGACAAGGCGGGAGGGACACCTGCCGTGCACGTCGGAGAGCCTGTGGGCCCCGTGAGGTCGGGGAAGCCGGTTTGACTTACACGCGGGGGTCGCTTAACTGCTGTGGTCTTAACAGATGGTTGTGGAAGCCCTGTCCGTGCGGGGCACTCTCTCGGCACTGGGGAGGCTTCCTCCGGTAGAGCCCCTGGCCTGTAGGAAGTCACTCTCTAGTGGGGGAAGGGGTGGATGATTGCTCGCAGAATTGCCTGGCAGATACCCCATGCTACTAGTACACAAGGTGTGCCAGGGTCTGTTAAATGCCGGAACCCCGGCTGTGAACAGGTTCACTCCCACGCATACTACGTGTGCAGCATGCACACAATACCTAGACGAAGGGTGCTCATATGCCGTCATGGTTAGAGTGACCTTTTGGGATGCCTGCCCTGTGCCAGGACTGAGCTGGGACTGGAGACGGAAGGATGAATGAGACCCACGCTGACCCAGCAGGGCCCACAGCCTGCTAAGGGAGCAAACAGACAATTACAGAATAGGGTTCAGGCATTTCACACATTGCTATGTGTCACCTTTTATTATTTTAATTATTTCTCATGTTTTTGTAACTTTCCAAAGGAAAGGCCCTGCCCTTTTCTTTTGCAATGACCCCTCCCCTTACCAGTTAGCCCATTGCTTTATTAGGGGAAATCAGTGTTATGGGATTCATTGACTCCAGAGCAGGGGCCACAGTCGTACATTTCTTGTGTCCCACGGGGTATCCTGCGCAGGGGCTGTTAGTGAAAGTGATACATGTGGTAACCTTGTAGTAATTGTTCTAGTTTGGGAAAAAAACCCAAATGGTATGGGTACTCTTTAGATTTCTAAAGGAGGGTCATCTGCCTGAGACAGCGCTCAGAGTGTTTCCTGGGGGAGGTCGAATCTAAGCTAGACCTGAGGGAGAGCAGAGGAGGTACAGGCCTGAAAGGGAGAAGGAGGTAGGCAGGTATGTTGGGGCCAGGGAAGAACAGTCCTTGAGCCACTTTTTGGATTCAGAGTGAGGAATGACAGGAGATGAGGCCAACATGGTCATCTAATTATTAAGCCCACACTAATAAAGGGGATTGCAGTCAGTAATCCAAAATAATAGCTGTCTTATAGATCACTTAATTTTAAGGCAAGCTTACCTGACTTACGGGAAGAATAAGCGAATCATAGTTATATCAAGACTGAATAGACTGAGAGGATGGTTTCTCTACGTCAGCAGAACCTGAGTCCCCAAGCAGGGACTCTAGGAGGGCTTGGTTACAAGGCTTGGGTTGTATTTGGCTCCCCTACTGCTACAAGGTTAGTACAACTGGATTAAATATTAGGGCTATGTCTAATTTACTCTGAACTTTAATAATTGTTCGTGAGTATGTGGTGGCACATGCCTGTAATCCCAGCTACTCAGGAGACTGAGGCAGGAGAATCGCTTGAACCCGGGAGGCAGAGGTGGAGGTTGCAGTAAGCCGAAGTCACACCATTGCACTCCAGCCTGGGCAACGAGAGCGAAACTCCATCTCAAAAAAAAGAAACAAAAAAAAAAAACTTACTACATTTTTCAATGTAGAGACCAAAAGATTTCTCGATCTGGTCTGGCATAGTCGTGAACTCTGGTGTGGGGAGCTGAGCGTGTAACTGGAGCAGGCTTTCAGCATGGGCTGTGGAATTCCTTTGTTTGTTATTAAGTGGGAATCTTTTGTTGTAGTAGGTGTCTCCAAACAGGACATTCGTGAGCAAATTTGGGACCACATGGAATCACAAAACTTAGCTGACTTTCCCCGACCTGTTCATCACAGGATTCCCAACTTTAAGGTACTGACACATTTCTGGAGTCTGGAAAAGGAAAACAAGATATTCCTAAATGAATAACACTCGTAATAAAATTCTCGTACTGCATCATGGTGGATTAGAATGTGGTGAACAGTGAGCAGTGGTGTGAAATCAAAACCATTTGGCCAGGGCGTCCTTAGCGTTTAGAGACGTGGTTTACCCTTCACCTGGGGTCTCTTGCCTCTCTGTGCAGGGCGGCCTGGTTGTCTCTAGGTGAGGTGGTGCTACTTGCTGTTTTCTGTATGATACAAAGTAAAATATTTATCTAACCAGAAGCATGTTATTGTTGTGATGGCTTTTCACAAAATTGGCCCTGCTAAGAGCGTTAGGGAGTGAAGGGTACTGAACTGGAAGTCCAGGCTCTAGCGCTTTCGGAAAGAAATGAATGCCTTGCCAGCCTAACGATGCTGGGCCTCAGTTTCCCAGCTGATCAAAATGTAAGACAATCAAAGATGGCTGTTCTTAACAGGGTTGACAGAAAAAAAAAGGTTAGTTGAAAGAGGCAGTGCAATAGTTCATAATCTTTGGCATGCCTGTTTTCCAAGAGAAAAAGCGCTTTTCAAAAATGCTCTCTCTGGCCTGAAGGACTTAGCTGTTTGCTTGCTTCACCCCATTTTGTCGGGACTGTCTCTCCCCGAGCCTGGCTTCTCCACAACAAGCTCCACCTTCTTTGGTCCTCAGCTGAGGTGGTTCCAAGACTGTCCTGTCCCTTTGAAAAACTGCTCTTTTGATGATTTTCTGTGGTTACTGTGTTTTGTTTTAATGCTTCTGACCCCAGAGAGAGAAACGTATCTTGGCAGAGGAAAAGATGAAGGATGTAGAAAATCATGTAGAAATCTTTAAAAATGAATGAAACAGGAGAACGGTGGGGGCTTCCAGGTCGTGCTGTTGCTTGATTTTGGTGGTGGTTACACAGCAGTCTTCATTTTGTGAAAAATCATCACATTTTGCACTCGTCATTTGTATTCTTTTTGGAGTGCGTGTTTTATTTCAGTTAAAACTCAAGTGGGGCCGGGTGCAGTGGCTCAAGCCTGTAATCCCAGCACTTTGGGAGGCCGAGGCGGGCGGACCACGAGGTCAGGAGATCGAGACCATCCTGGCGAACACGGTGAAACCCCGTCTCTACTAAAAATACAAAAAATTAGCCGGGCGAGGTGATGGGCACCTGTAGTCCCAGCTACTCAGGAGGCTGAGGCGGGAGAATGGCGTGAACCCGGGAGGCGGAGCTTGCAGTGAGCCGAGATCGCGCCACTGCACTCCAGCCTGGGCGACAGAGCCAGACTCCGTCTCAAAAAAAAAAAACTCAAGTGGGATTAGGCTCCTTTTCTCAAATCCCTTTCCTTATTAGACTACTTCCTTAGATGTTTCTTTGGGTGACTGTCAGTGCCTGTCTGGGTGAGATTCTGGGCCGAGCTGCTTGGGTTGCAGTTGGCCTGAGAGCATGCTGTCCTTTCAGTAACGTGCGATTGCATTGGAAACAGGGCGCTTCTCATGCTGCCGAGCAACTCCCACGCTTGCAGGCGTTCAAAACGGCCAGGACCATTAAAGTAAATCCTGATGCCCCCCAGAAAAATGCTCGCTTCTTCGTCCTTGAAGTAAGTGTACCTCTGTCTATTTGCCTCACTAGGGGTCTTATCTGGCCTGCCAAAACATCAAAGACCTAGACTTTTTTGCCAGAACACAGGAGGTTAAAGTGGACCCTGATAAACCACTGGAAGGCGTTCGGCTGCTGGCGCTGCAGGTAATTCCACTTCCCTGAGCCGAGCCGAGACCTGGCTGCCAAGGGGGACGCCTTTTCCAGGTCGCTGGTCAGTGCCCACGTCTGTCTTGTATTTAGAAAGTCAGTGCTTCTGATTCCCTCCAATAGAGAAGGTGCCCTTGGTGGTGATTTCTCCAAGAATAGTTCAGAAGCCCTTCAGCGGTTTAGCATTCAGTCAATCAGGAGTCCCAAATGTGTCTAAATTCAGAGATAAAGGATGTTCAAAACAATGGCTTCCGCACAAGAGGGGGAACGCAGGCAGAACCTGTGGTGTTCCAGAATTGAGGAGCTGGAGCTGAAACGGATGACACCACTTTGCCGTTTGAAATGAGCATGCTGACAAGCTTGCTGAACGCAGAATCATTTGCTTCTGGATGACAGATGTCACTTGTCATGTTCTGATACTATGAAGACCAGGGATAAGAACTGGAAAGGTTTCTTCTCAACACTGTTAAACTTTTTAAATTCAGGCATGCTCTTAGAATTTTTATTTTGTTTCTTCCTATCCAACCAAACACAGAAACTATGGCGTGGACGCATTCTCAGTTTTGATGTGCTTCATCAGAGGAGGAAGATTACAACACATTTAGTTCTTTTGCAGTGTTATAATTCTTTGAAACATGATCCATCACGAGTAAGAAGCCTGATGGGCCCTCAAAATGTATCAATTAGAGCACTGTTTCTCGACTGAAAACATAGAGGCCCGTTTTCAAGGAAAAAAAGAAAACTCCCCCAGGGTTGGTTTAAATTAGTTTATTATAATCTAATTCAATATGATAAACATAAAACTTGGTATAAATTGTAATGCAGATAGCTTTTATGCAACTATAAAACCAAAATAAGGCCGGGCGCGGTGGCTCAAGCCTGTAATCCCAGCACTTTGGGAGGCCGAGACAGGTGGATCACGAGGTCAGGAGATCGAGACCTTCCTGGCTAACAAGTGAAACCCCGTCTCTACTAAAAAATACAAAAACTAGCCGGGCGAGGTGGCAGGCACCTGTAGTCCCAGCTACTCGGGAGGCTGAGGCAGGAGAATGGCGTAAACCCGGGAGGCGGAGCTTGCAGTGAGCTGAGATCGGCCACTGCACTCCAGCCTGGGCGACAGAGCGAGACTCCGTCTCAAAAAAAAAAAAAAAAAAACGACAGAGCGAGACTCCGTCTCAAAAAAAAAAAAAAAAAAACCAAAATAAGCATATAAGTTAAATACAAACAAAACTATAAAATCAGTAACATTCAAATAACCCCATTAATGTAATGTAATGTTTAGTGTGGTTTTGCTGAAGCAAATCACAGCTGATAACATGAGTATAGTACTGGCCATCTCACGGCAGAAGCGTCATCATTCTGCCTCACGCTGCTACGCGTTGTGTGCTGACACCATTCTCCCACCCAAGTTGTCAAGTCAAATTCCTGAGAAGCCCTGGTGAGAGGGGCGCTTTCCACACTGTGTGGCAAAAAAAAAGGTGAATGACAGAGTGTATTCTTGCTGGAGCTGAGAGAAGGGGCCTGCCCTGGGTCCAAGCTCGTGTGGGAGATCGTTTTGTCTGCTGATGGCGGTTCAGCCCCAAGAGAGACTTCTATGTAGGGTCTTCCAGAAGCGTAGCTTCCTGTCAGCTTTATTTTCTCAGTTAATGAATCATTTGAATAAGCTAGAAGTAGGAATAGCAGCAGTAGCAAGGAAGGACAGCAGTCGGCAGTCGCTGCATTCGAGGCGCAGTTCTGTCTGAATATTTTCCCTGTGTTATGTGGTTTAGCTCTCCAGTAGTCCTATGGGAGCCATCTCTTCTCCTCTGTGACACTTGGAACCAGATGCAGAGAAGCTCCACCTCAGGTTACCACACGTCAGTCTCGGTACAGCCAGGATTCTGACCCAGCCACCTGACTCCAGAGCCAGTCCTTGCAGGTGTGAAGTTCAGGGTGTTCTCAGCTGTCAGCCCCTCAGAGCAAAAATCAGAAACCTTGACCGTGTGGAGATCAGCCTTAGCCAAGACAGCCTGGAAGAGGGATGCAGCCCTGAGCAAATCCCTGTTGCTTCATGCCATCATTTATTCAGGCTGGAGAAACAACTGCATAAATAACTGAGCTATCTCCCAGGCTGCGTGCTGGGCATAGGATGTAGTGCCGAAAGACACCAACACACATGTGGTCCCTGAGTTCTGGTGCTTACAGGGTCCTCGGTGGTTTTTGGAAACTTTAAGGGACTTAAGGATCAGCTGGGATGCAGGTAAAAATCCAGGTTCCTGAGCCGCAGCTGTGTGTGGGCAGGCAATGGTGACATGCACAGCCTCAGGCCACACCTAGAGGCACAGCAGCCAGTGTCTGACCGCACAATCCGCAGTGCGGGGGGATGCGCAGCTTCCCAGGCTCAACCCCAGACCTGTGAGTCTCTAGAGTGGCATCAGACTCTGCTTCATCAATACTCTGGGGGTGCTCCAAGCACACAGGCTTCAGGACCACTGGCTCAGGTGCCACTTGCCAGCTCTAGCCACATGGTGGTGTCACTCAAGGAAGTTTGAAGACTGTCTGTTGGCCATGCCAGGTTCCAGTTGGTCTCTGGAGTGAGGTCTAGACCTCGATCATTCTTAAAGCTTGCTGGTGATTCTAATGCTTACTAAAGGCTGAGATCCACTGAGCCAGAGGATGAGCAGCTTCTAGAAAAGAGAGCGTGATCCCCATAATGTGGTGCACAGGACTCCAGCACTGCCAGTGAGGGGAGCCACACTCCACCACTCACAGAAAAGCAGCACGCGGCAGTTAGAGTGCTGTGTTAAAGTACTTTGCTCTCGTGGTTGACAAGCCTTTGTTGAAATAGGCCAAACAGATGTTATGGGTCTTTTATTGGTCTTGCGATGTCATCTCCTGCTCAAAAACTAAAATATACTATGATTTACATCAAAGATTTCTCAGATCTTGTGATCGCCTTGTGGCTTCCCCTTGCATAATCTATGAGACATCTCAACCAGTGGTTTTCAAACTTCCGTGTATATCAGAGTCACTGGAAGGCTCATCAGAGCTCCCCCAGGGGGGCTGATTCATTTCGAGCAGGTGCCAGAAGCACTGGTGTGCTGGCCCAGGGCCCTCACTTTGAGAAGCCCTGTTGTAGAGGTTCTCACAATAGGCATTTGAGAACTAAGTAGAAGTAAAGGGCTATTGGCACGTGTCGGTGTATTGATTATCATGATTATTGGTCTCTTTGACTGTGATTTGCTGAACAGCCAAACTGCACAGAAATGTTTGAGTAAGATAGCTATGCCTTGCCGGTTTCTAATGACAACATTATTGTAACTCTGTTGCACTTGGTGCTGAGTGCAGAGAGGGCACAGGAAAGTTGAGGTTGGGATTTTGTCAGAATCAGCCTTAGTTTGGATTTCTGTTGTCACTTTTTACCTGTAACGATTTTGAATGGCAAGTGAAGTCAAATTAGCAAGTTTAGTAAACACTGTGGCTCTTCAGGGTAAGGAGGTGCCGAGTGGTGATTCTAAGAAAAATCGACCCCACATATTATTTAATTAGGTTTTCAAATAAGTAATTTCCTTGGCACACACCAGAAAAAAAAAATGCAGATAATAGTAATTTGCCTCTCCTCCTGAAATGGTAAAAACACGTATAAAAAAAGTCCTATGGAATAATTTCATTTTGTAATTTATTGATTGTCTTTTCTTTAAAAGAGCAAAAAAACATTGTTGGTTCCAACACCGCGACTGAGAACGGGGTTGTTTAATAAGATCACACCACCCCCTGGGGCAACTAAAGACATCTTGAGAAAATGTGCCACCTCTCAGGTAAGTGCCAGAAGCAATGTCCTCACCTAGGAAAGAACTGTACCCTGTGAAGGCTTCTCACAAGGTCGCATAAGATAGCATCACGCAGTTGGAATTCATTTTTAACAGGGCCAAAAGAACAGAGATATTAAAGTATTCAAGAATTCTGTCACTCACAGAGCCAAGTAGGAAAACTGAGTAAACAGATTCTATTTCTGTAACTCAATTTCTGTTTTGCACCAAATTGGCAAATTATAAATTCCTTATTGTAAGAAAAGGGAAGACGAGCGATCTGGTTCTCGGCGCTGCCCAGTGTTAACCTGCAGTGTTTAGTACTGTGGAGCTTTTTCTTATTCCCAGCCTGTTCGTCAGATGCCACCAGAGTGACTGGGGAGATGGGATAGAATTTCCAAAACATGCTCCACTGGAAATTGCCTCACCAGTTCTAAATGAGTAATTGCTGACAATTATAAATTTAAGATTTTCTTGAATGCCTCACAATTTAGTAAAACCAAGTGTACAAGTATGACTTTAGGGTGCATTATAATACAATAGGTCATGTATTTTACAGTTAAGGAAGTCGAATTTGGTGGCTTTTTAAAGAATCCTAAAGTAACTCCAAGTCATTTAATTTCTAATCTACTGAGAATAAAAAATAAGGCAATTCAAGATATCCTATTTTATGGGATTTGCCACTCAAGCCTAATGTATAAAACTGGAATGTTTTATTGTTTACTTATTAGCACCCTGCTTATTCCAAAAATAGAATTTGATATGATTTATAAAAATACATACGATAAAGTAAAAAAATATATAGAGAGAGAGAGAGAAAGGAGGAAAGGAAAAATAAAGGTAGGAAAATGAGACAAAACCATGGTGATGGGCAGCATTCACAAATGCAAGCCGGCTGTTCCTCTGCAGTTGGTCAGCGCCTGCCCCCTGTGGTTCCTGTGAGATGATGAGAACACAGGGTTGCCTGCAGTGGAGGATTTCCTGGACTAAGCCCCTGTGTGACTGTCGGGAGACCCCAAGCCACCTGTATGCACTGATCCTTACGGAACTTGTCATAGCTCTGCACTGACAGACAGAGCCCACTGCCACGTTGAATGATCAGTTACTGCTGGATACAGGACTGAAAATGGCTTTTTCCTGAGATTTACATAAACCATGTTATGAGAATCAATGAATATATTCAACTTTCCTGTTCTTTACATGCAGGCCTACATTAATATAAAGCGTTACACTTCTGGGACATTTTGGGTGAAGGGATAATTTTTTAGAAGTGAGTATATTGTACATAAAAATAGTGCCCTTCAGGATTTTATATTGAATAAATATGTCATACAGTGTTTACTGACCATGTCTTATGTGCTAAATGCATACGTTTTGTTATTTAATTCCAACACTGCTCTGACAAGGCAGAGGGTGGTGTCCCTGTCTTACAGGGGAAGAAACTGAGGCTCAGAGAGCTCCAGCCTGCTGGGGTCCTGTGGCTCAGAGGCTCTGAACCCAGTTTCCTGGGACTCTGCCCCTGTGTTCTCACCACTGTGTTTTTCTGCCTTATGGGGAAAAACGATTTGTTAAATGTTATGAAGTTGGCAGCCTATGAATTTGTGCTGTGAGTTCCCCTTGGCCACCTTTCTGGGAAAGAGACAGGGAACTGCCCTAAAGCGGTTTCTGGAATGCGGCTTCTCCTGAAACGCCACATCCGCGGTGCTGTGTGTGCCTGCATCGGTTTTGTCCAAGAGGTTGATTCAAACCCTGAGTGCACTTTGATCATGCATTACAAAATGAGGAAGCAGCTGGCGTTGAAGTTTTCCAATCCATGTCTCTGTGTGCAGGGTGTGAGGAACTGCAGTGTCCCCATTGGCTTGGATTCCAGGGTCCTTGTGGATTTAGTTGTGGTGGGATCCGTCGCCGTTTCTGAAAAAGGTAAGACTAGCAAATGGGAACTCTTGAGTGTGACAGCTCTGCCTGAAGGCGGCTGCGTGCCAGGCTGTCAGTGCCAGGCCGTTTGTCTTTCAAAAGTTGCCGGTGATTTCTGCTTTCTGGATGCGCTTACCTGGTCTCCGAAGCCACTGCATTTTTCAGTGGTGAATTGGCTCAGCCCCCCCACTCCTGGCCCCAGCCCAACACATGTACAGCATTTTGACTTTTCTTAGCAGGGAAAACAAAGTGAGATAACTCTCTCTTCAGGTGGTGAAATGTTTTCTCTCTGTTCTTAAGTGAGCTGGAGCTGGAGCTGGAGCTGAATTTCTTTTCAGTATGTCAGTAAATACTTGGTTTTGGAGGGACTCCAGCAAAAGGAAAAACAGTACCTTCCAAGCTTTGTTTTTATTATGAAGCAGCAGACTCCTGAACAACATAGTGTGTCCCTGAGACTTCTTCTGAGGCCTGGTGCTTTGCCGTGCTGCATGTGAGGCAGGCTGCTCTCGGACCACAAGGCCAGGGGGCCCTTGCCAAGAGGGCAGGGTCACCGCACCACTCCTCGCTATCTCCAGCTTCAGGACACCCTCTTTTCTCAGCCACCACTAGAGCTGATGTGGGGACATTATTCTTTGCTTTCATTGCATTCCCAGTTTCCGGTGCTTCGTCTGTGTCATCAAGGCTGGGGACTCAGGAACACACTGTTCTGGTGTACCTGCTGCACCTGCTGTGTGCCAGGCAGGCACTGGGTGGTCTCTACCTTAGTACACAGGGTGTGGGTGGGGCAGACATGAGAGCTGGACCAGGACAGGACTTGACATGATCATTGCTTGACACAAGTCAGGACTGACGGGAGTGGGAGCGGGAGTCTGAGGAGGGACCTGCTGGCCTGGAGGGGGCATCTCCTCAGTAGCGGCCTCAGGGCTGGCTACTGCCCAGGCAGAGAGGACTGAAGGGTCCTCAGGCAGCAGGCATTTTACTAGGTTATGGCCCCTTCTCAGAAGCCTTGAGACCAGATGATGGGACTTGGGCTCTAGGTGGTGGGAAATCAGCAAAGGTTCCCTCTTGAAAAAGATCATCAGGTTCAGGGATGTATAAGAAGAAAGCAATGCTTTGTAAGTTTCATTGTTCAGCTGGCCCCCTGTGTAAAGTAGTAAAGTAGTCATGTATCTGCTTAGAAAATTGAACGGCACAGAAAACTCTACCATACGTCTTCCCTGTTCCTTCCCCAGCTGCCCCATTAGGAGTTCCTAGTGTAGATGTCATACATAGTAGCATGCGTGTGAGACACAGATCTCCTTTTTTTTAAGTTCCGGGGTACACGTGCAGGATGTGCAGGTTTGTTACATAGGTAAACGTGTTCCGTGGTGCATTGCTGCACCTACCAAGCCATCACCTAAGTATTAAGCCCAGCATGCATTCGCTATTTTCCCTGATATTCTCCCTCCCTCTGCCCCTGCCCTGACAGGCCCCAGTGTGGGTTGTTCCCCTCCCTGTGTCCATGTGTTCTCATTGTTCAGCTCCCACTTATGAGTAAGAACATGTGGCGCTTGGTTTTCTGTTCCTGTGTTAGTTTGCTGAGGATAATGGCTTCCAGCTTCATCCATGTCCCTGCAAAGGACATGATCTCGTTCCTTTTAATGGCTGCATAGTATTCCATAGTGTATATGTACCACATTTTCTTTATCCAGCCTATCGTTGATGGGCATTTGGGTTGATTCCATGACCTTGTTATTGTGAATAGTGCTGCAGTGAACATACATGTGAATGTGTCTTTATAGAAGAATGATTTATCTTCCTTTGGGTTTGCTAGGTCAAATGGTATTTCTGGTTCTAGGTCCTCTAGAAATCAGCACACTGTCTTCCATAATGGTTGAATTAATTTACATTCCCACCAACAGTGTGAAAGCTTCCTACCTCTCCATTCCCACCAACAGTGTGAAAGCTTCCTGCCTCTCCACAGCCTCGCCAGCATCTATCATTTCTTGACTTTCTAATAATCGCCATTCTGACTGGTGTGAGATGGTATCTCATTGGGGTTTTCATTTGCATTTCTCTAATGATCAGCGGTGTTGAGCTTTTTCTCATGTTTGTTGGCTGTATAAATGTCTTCTTTTGAGAACTGTCTGTTCAGGCCCTTTGCCCACTTTTTAATGGGGTTGTTTGGGTTTTTTTCTTGTAAATGTGTTTCAGTTTCTTACAGACTCTGGATATTAGACCTTTGCCAGACAGATAGGTTGCAAAATTTTCTCCCATTCTGTAGGTTCTCTGTTCACTCTGATGACAGTTTTTTTTGCCGAGACACAGATATCTTACAGCAATGGTCCCCAACTTTTTGGCACCAGGGACCAGTTTCATGGAAGACAATTTTTTCATGGACCAGGGAGGGGATGGTTTCAGCGTAATTTAAGCACATTACATTTATTGTGTACTTTAGTTCTGCTATTCCTACGTCGTGATAAATAATGAAGTAATTACACAACTCATAATGTAGAATTAGTGGGAGCCCTAAGCTTGTTTTCCTTCAACTAGACGGTCCCATCTCAGGGTGATGAGAGACAGTGACAGATCAGCAGGCATTAGATTCTCATCAGGAGCATGCCACCTAGATCCCTGGCACACACAGTTCATACGCGGGTTTGCACGCCTATGAGAATCTAATGCCGCGGCTGATCGGACAGGAGGCGGAGCTCAGACAGTAATGAGAGTGATGGGGAGCGGCTGTAAATACAGATGGAGCTTTGCTCACTCACTGCCCACCTCGTGCTGTGTGGCCCGGTTCCTCACAGGCCACGGACTGGTACTGGTCTGTGGCCCGGGAGTTGGGAACCCCTGTCTTATAGTTGATAGGTATAGATTCATAGACATCCCTTTTCCACATTCGCAGAAGGGACAGTGGCACACAGAGCTCCGTGCCTCGCTGGAGAATGTGTCTTAGCGCCCCTCCTGTCAGCGCAGCAGGCCGGCCTCCTCGGCCCGTGTTGAGGAACTGCATGGTGTTCTCTCGTGACTGCCCCTCAGTAGCTGAAGCCCACCCCGGCCGACGGATGTATACGTTATGAGTTATTTCGTATACATACGAATGTTATATTCGTATACAGATTTGGCTTTGGTCTTTTCCCTCACAGAACATGCTAGAGTGAAGTATGTTCTGGGGGATAGTCTAGGTGCGTCTTTGAGGCTCCCCATGGGCCAGCGCCTCGGAGGGGAGTTGCTAAACTGAAGGATGGATTTTGTCAGCCTCGATGTTGCCACCAGAAGGGCCGCTCACTTTCGGCCCCAACAGGGGTGCCCAGCCTCTGTCTCTGCTTCCTTGTTCCTAGCTGGAATGAGTCAGCTTTGGCTTTTTGCAGTCTGCCAGTGAGCAGTGAATAGTATCCCCTTTGCCTTTGATTTGTACCTAATTAGGAGTCAGTCAAGAATTTTGTATGTTTGCTGCTTATCTGCCTGTCATTTTCTGTGAACTGTTCATATCCTTTGCTATTTTTTCTGTTGAATTTTCTTTCTCTTGTTTGAAATTTCTTTCAACTTGCATGCACAGTTGGAGGTTTTGAATTGTCAAAGTAGCACGATCAGATGTGAGTCTTAGGCACAGCGGCAGTAATGCAGGTGTTCTGCGGGTGATGCTGGTGGTGGCACACACAGGCCTCCGTTTCTGAAGGGCCTCAGGCTTCTCACAAGAGGAATTGTAGCTTCTCCGTGAGGGTCAGAAGGCATTTGATGTTTCCTGTCTTCCTGCATTTTTGTCTCTGAATAGATGATTTGGCTAGAGAGGCTGGTAAACCTTGATTTCATCTTAGCTGCTCTTTTAGGCTCAGATAATCCTTTTGTGGTGCCACTCATTACAAATTTGCAAAACACGTTAGTACTGCTTAAACCGTCCCTCGGGACCTGGTGTCCAGTGGTGACTATTCAGTGTTTTTGAAGAAACAAGGCCGTGCCGTCCCGGGCTCCTGACTTCACAATGGCGATTCTCCCCCGAGGTAAGTTGATTAAACATATTTTGCTTTCAGTAGGAATTTGTTTTTAGTCTTTTTGAGAACTGCTCTTTTCATTCTTTTTAAGTATGGGTCTTGCTAACATAAAGCTGACATGAATGTGAGCTGTTTCCCTTTGTGACATGATTAAACGGTCCAGTGTTCACATCATTGTATTTTCACCACCTGACATTTGCTGTGTTTTTATTCCTGTTTAATGCCCAAAAGTCCATCTTCATGGTGGGCTGCTTGTGGGCATTTGGTGGGCATTTCTGTGAAAATTTCTATAGATTAGCTCGGGATATTGGGTTCAGGTTTCTCCTTCCACTGGACCTGATGGAAAGTCCACTTCTCAGCGATGCCCCGGACCACACAGCGATACTGATTCTCGGTTGTCTCTCAGGCTGGAGAATCGGGAAGGGAGAAGGCTACGCCGATCTGGAATATGCCATGATGGTATCCATGGGTGCCGTCAGCAACGAGACGCCAGTGGTCACCATCGTCCACGACTGCCAGGTGCTCCTTATGAATGGGCTGAGCAGAGCCACTGCCACTCTCTTCTGAGGGAGCAGGGGGTGGGGAAAGAGACTCGTCTGCTTCTGAACCATGCCGTGTCATGAGTGGTGTGGATCAGCCAGGGCTGGACTTGCTAGTGGTGCAGGGGCTAAGCCTTAGCCCCAGAGTGGATGTGGGGGTGCTTCTCTAGCCAGCCTCACATTCCCACGGGGTGGGGCAGTGTGCACGACTGCAGTGGCATTTCTACCAGCCCCTTTATCTCGCCTCCGTTCCCCCAGGTCGTGGACATCCCTGAAGAGCTCCTTGAGGAGCACGACATTACCGTTGACTACATCCTCACTCCGACCAGAGTCATCGCCACAGGCTGCAAGCGCCCACAGCCAATGGGAATCACCTGGTCCAAGGTGGGTCACAGCCGTGGCCAGCTCTGGCCTGTAGCTTAGCGGCCCCTCCTCTTTTAAGTGTTTCTGTCTGGCATGGGAGCTGTTGGCAATCCCAGCGTGGCTATACGTTAGAATTACCCAAGGAGCTTTTGAACAATTTGGTTCCTGAATGACAATCTCTAGGCCCAGGCCCAAGAATCTGCTTACAGATCTCTGGGATTCTAAAAAGCAGCTAGGTTTAAAATCTGCCTCTGTACATCGCAGAAATGGCCACATGGGCTAGGAGGGCGAATGCTTTGAAGCTTTGCTTGCCCACTGTTTTTCATTCTTAAGAGTTGTTTTCTGCCATCCCAGGCACTGCAAACTCTGCCTGGCATTATCTCATTGGTCTTCCCTTTTTAAATCCAGATTTTTTTTTTTAACTGAAGATCTGGATCTTCAAGCAGATCTAGCCTGAGTAGAAGGCAGTACCAAGCCTCTGTACATTTTATACGTGTGTCGTTTTTATTTCCAGCTTAGGGAATGGCACACGTTGCAAATTAGTCTGCAATAGGAGTTTGACCCTGCAGGGCAGCCTGTAGGTTATGATGCTGTCTCTGCTGACAAACAGCCAGAATTACTGAGAAGACATTTGTGCTTCGTGCGGACAAAACTATTGGTCAAATAAGCATACGTGTCCACGTCTCCCATTCTTTAAACCCAAATCATTCAGCGTTTGAAAGTATCCTTCCTTTGGGCATGGAAAATCAACAACATCCACCTCTAAGGATGAACACAAAATACCTGCTACTTTCGCCACAGCCCAGCAGGGACTTCCCCTGCAGGCGTCCTGGGCAGGCACTGTTGGGGCCTCTCAGGTGTGCACTCCTCGGTTGGTGGCTGATGAAAGCAGAGGGAACAGCCTGTGTGACCCAGAGGAGATGGGTGGCCCTCCAAGCGCACCAGCAGCACTGGGGAGAAGGCGGCCGCTGCTCTTCCAGGAAATGAAAATCTCCCTTGGTGTCTTTCTTCAGAGTCTTTCACCTGGAAACTCTGATCCACGGCTTCCTTGTAAGTGGAAGCCAATGCACTGGATGGCTCCTCAGAGCCGAGAACAGGGATGGTGGGAAAGTTGCACAAGGGCATTAGCCACAGTCAGGCTGCTGGCAGTCCCTCCAGGCCAGCATGTCAGAGAAGGGGCCCATTGCAGCCATATTAGGGGGAGCCTGGACAGCCTCTGCCGGAAGAGAGCTAGGAACAGCGTGGTTACTTTCCGGAGATTTTAACAAGAAAAGTAGAAAAGTAGCAACAAATGAAGTCATCGGACACGTTAGATGAGTATATCCTCTTACAGAAAAGCAAACCAAACTCAGCCAAGGTTCCTGAAACAGGGTCAGCACTGTGGGGGAGGGAGGGCATTGGGGGCTTCACTGTTTGCCGAGACCCTCTTCCAGGAAAATGGTCACTGTTTATGAGGCCTCAGCAAGAATCTCAAACTTTTAAAAACCTGTCTCTCATTCTGGATCCTGTGTTCTCAGTTTCACCACTTGGTAATCCCTTTGCATGGTCAGAGGAAATCAGTCACTTTCTGCAGCCCCCAGTGTTTCTGTTTTAGTCTCACTAGCCATGCAGCTAAAGTGAGTTTTTATCAACATTTGTTGGGAGAAAAAAAAAAATCCCTAAATTCCAGGAAAGATTTTGGATGTGGAGGGGGACTGTTCAGTGCTAGGTTATGATATCATTTCAAATGGACTTTTTGGCAAATATTTGGTATACCTGTCCATGATATTATAGTGGTAATGATTTATCACTATAGGTTTGTAGGTCTTAGAATCCAAGAATTTACCTCTTGGCCATCTCACTGGGATATCTGCGATGCACTGTCAATCGCTTGTGGAAGGATGTGAAGGAAGCACAAACTGCCTTTCCTTTACTCATTTTCAAAACACAAAGATAGTTCAGCATCTCATTCCCTGGCCTTTGTTCCACCTTTCCAATAGTTGACGTCCTGTCCAGTCTTACAGAGCGTCTAATACACGCTCCGCTTGAGTGCAGTTACTATAAACAGCGCATCTCCTTGATTCACCGTCAACATCCACATGGACTCTTCTCAGCCTGTGTCTCATGATTTTGAAGAAAGGAGACCAAGTGGCCAGTGAGCGTATTGCTCGGTTTAGCAGTCAAGAGTTTCCCACTTCGTAGCTTTATCTCTAACTTCCAGCACACCCTTTGAGCCCCTCGTTTGTCTTTGAAATAGGAGGGTGCGCGGCAGTGCATGTAGAACGCCCAGGACGATGCTTGCGAGCATGGCCACAGTCCTCATCATTGTCACAAATGCGAGGTAGGTCGTTAAAGTTGAGAAATCTTCCTGGACGTCATGCATGTTTCTTCTTTCTCTGTGCTGCTGGCAGAATCCTTAGGATGGTCCTTCTGGGTAGCTCACTGAGCCAAGATGGGGTCCTTCACGTGTCTCCCTGTGGCCACGGGTTGTCACATGATGCCCTGGTATGCCCTTTACTACCTCTCAGTGGAGGACAAGGAGAGAAAGGCGCTGACCCGGCTCTCCAGCCCTTCGGCTGCTCCATACCGCCTGTGACCGTGCAGGCGCTTTGCAGAGACCCCCCACGAGTAGCCATTGTTCTTCCTCCTCCATCTCCTCTTCAACAAAGGAAGCCTGGTAGGGTTGGGAAAGGGGCTGAAAGTGCATTCCAGTGCTCTGCACCCTCATCAGAAACTTTCTGGCAGGAAGAGAGAGGCACAGAGACATTCCCCAGAAGGCTCTGCTTTTACTCCTCCTTTCTAGAAGGCACATTGTCTGCTCTGTCCTCGTGGGCTCTTCTGTCTCTGGGGGCGATTGCCTCACCCACAGACCCGTGAAACTCAGGGTGACTTGGCCACATCCAAGCCACAAGATGCATAGCCACTGCTACCCCATCTCCCAGTCACCGCACCCTGAGAACCCAGGACTCCCTGAACTCCCAGCTACACCAGGGATCACTGCCAGGCTGGAGATGGTACCAGAGACCTGGGCCTGAAGCTGGAATGTGGTCCTGAACCTCTGGGCAGTTCGTCCAGCTCTGGTGATCTTCTGATCTTAGAGACAGTCATGCGATGTCCCTCCCTGTGACAGCCATGTGTCAGGTGATCTGCAGTGGGCTGAGAGCCATTTGGCTGCCTCAGCTCTGTGCAGTAGCAAACCGAAAATGGCTGAATTCCCGGACCCACTAGTGTCGAGCAGCCCTGACCACTGACCAGTGCCTGCCCTTGTGGGGCAGAGTCCCAGCCAGCTCCCAGGGCTGAGTGGTGTCCTGTGAGTCACTGGCAACAGAAGAACGGAACTTCCTGTTGAGACCCATGGTCACCTGCTGGACCCGAGTGAGCACCTGGACAGCAGCAGCGGGTGGATCCTCTGTGGGGAGACCCAGGTCTACCGCCATCTTGGAAGCCCCGTTCTGCCCAAGCCGCACCTGGGCAGTGGAGACGCGCCACACCATTGTAGTATTTCCCTAGAGCTGGCCTGAGCTGGGGAGCCAGAAAGATATATGTTAAGAATACCTCGGAGATGGAGAGGAATGGTAAGGCATGGCTACAGATTCCAGAACCTCAACTGCGCCGAAGGCAAGGCCAGCCTACTGGGAGACTGAGGGCTTAGGAGAAGCCGCTCGGGCACCTGCAAGCCTGTGGTCCCCGTCACCAGAGCCACAAACCAGAGGACCTTTTGGCCTTTGCCCGGTGGAAAGACCGTCACTCACACACATCTTCTCACCCGTCCTGTGCTCCTCACGGGAACTCCCATCAGCACATGGCTCCTGATTACCACGGGGGTGGCAAGGATACCATAGACCAAGGTCGGTGCGTCTGACTTTCTCGGGTCAACTCTTTTGCTCCTCAGTGAAGGAAACTGGATTCTTCCAGAGCCACTCTCATGCTTATACTCAAGGAAACAATTCTGTAGCTTTCAAAGCATGGCCCGTTCTTCCCCACACAGCCTGCTGGGGAGAGTGGTCCTCAGACGGCCACAGTATGCTGCAAGGTCTATAGACACTTCAAGAAAAAGGATTTGAGAAAAGTCTCCAACAGCAGTCCTGGGACAGCAAAGCCCAATTTCAGATCCCACATAAGACAAAGTTGTTCTCTGCAAATAACGCAGCTAACTGTGAACCAACCCCTACCCACAGCTGGGCCAGTACGTTCAGAGGGCTGAGACAGGCTTTCACTGAAAAAGAATTACTGTATTTGACCTAATAATTTACCTTCTAGGAATCAGTCCTAGAGAAATATGTAGAAATTCAGATAAGGATTTATTGAATTTCTGTAGAAGACATGCAGTGCCTTAAAATGGGGATGGGGGGGTCCATTGAAGTGCATACAGCTTTTTAAAGAATGTTTAGTGGCATGAGAAAATGCATGTGGTATAAAGTAGAAAAGGCACAATATGATATTATACATGCTTGATATGGAATTTCATATTCTGCTCATGTTAAAAGGCAGAGAGAAAAGACGGGGAGGAAATATAACAGAATATGAACAGTATTTATCTCTGGGAGATAGGATTTCAAATGTTTCTACTTTTTTCCCGAATTTCCCACAACAAGCATATCCTAATTTTATAATCAACATTAGTTAGGAAAAAAACAGTAAATTTGTTCAACATTTTCCAAGGTAGACATTGTGCCCAGGTGCATTTGAACCCAGTCGTACAGCAGTAAGGTAGGTATCTCTGTTCCCAGTGTACTCAGTTAGTAGAAATGAGAATTCGGAAATGAAAATAGTTAAAGATGCGCCAGTCCTTAAAACTCACGCACACACATGTGTAGGGTGACACTGGAACAGCCAACACGGAAAGCTCAAGCATGTCTGTGTGAGGGGAACCATGCGGCTGCTCTTCTCCCAGGGCCCAAACTCCAAGTGCAAAAGTGAGGCAGGAGCTGCTGGTGCCACGCAGGACTCTGTGCAGAGCAGGCGGAGGGAGGCACGTCACTCCCACAGGCCTTGCAATGACGGCCAGGCAGGAGCCACGGCGTGCAGGTGGAAGCTGGCATCTCGCAGCATCAGTTTTAAGGTGATCATGTATACCAGAAAACAGAAATGTTTTTTACTAAATAGTTCTTAGTGACTTCCGTACCCCTCCCAAGTTGAGCCCTCCCTTCCCGATGTTGGGGTACAGTCGAACGCTGTGCTGTCTGTGGTCAGGCCCCTGTTGGGAGATCCAGGCCTTGCCCCTGCTGTCCGCCAGCACTCCTAGTAGAAGCGTGATTGTAAAGGGGTGGCCCTATTGAGTCTTTTTCTACCAACTGACACCTTTGATCAACTATGAACATAAGGGTTTTCCGTGAGCCGTGTTGCCCTTAGAGAGCCAGCAGAGGCTTCGAGGCCTACCTGGCATTTATGTTTACGGAAGGCAGCACATTCCCTTGGCTTTCCCTGCGCTCTCCTCTGAGCATACCCACTCCGTATGGTTATTTCACTGTGGCCATCTGGAAGTATCTTAAGGCATTTTCATTAGGGAACAATCACATTTAGTCTCAGGCAAGAGAACTCACTATTTATGGAGGTTGAACCTAGTATTAGAAATACTTCTGATGTCTGCTCATCTTTGCCAGCATGGCTCATGCCTATAATCCCAGCACTTTGGGAGACTGTGGCAGGAGGATCACTTGAGCCCAGGAGTTCAAGACCAGCCTGAGAAACATAGCAAGACCCCATCTCTACTGAAAGTAGAGAACTTAGCTGGGTGTGGTGGTGAGTGCCTACATGTAGTGCCAGCTGCTTGGGAGGTTAAGGCAGAAGGATTGCTTGGAGCTGGGTATTCAAGGCTGCAGTGAGCTATGAGTTGTGCCACTGCACTCCAGCCTGGGTGACACAGTGAGACCCTGTCTCTCAAAAAGAAAAAAAAAAAATGAGGGGGATTCAAAGATCATCCAGTTTCCTTATCTCCAGGTCAGGTAATGCAGGAGTCAGAAAGAAAAGCAGTTTATCCAAAATGGTAAAAGCAGCATGTAGCTGCCTCAGGGTTGGAGCCCAAGTCTCTGCTTTTTGAGCAGTTTCTGATTTTCAATCAGAAATCTTAAAAGTCAGATTTCAGATTCATATTTGACTTAACATGTCTAGGGGTCAGGCTTTTAAACTTTATTTTAATATAATAATATAATATTTAATATAAATAAAAGTTTGTTCTATTTTTTTGAGTAGAATTAATTATAGAAAGGCAAAAATGTTTTCTCATGTTTGATTAACAAGCAAAATGTTTCACTTCACATGCCACATTGGCAGAATGTAACAGCTGTTCCTCGTTACCAGCCGGGAAACAGTAGCACTGCCATGCACTGGTCCCGACCATGGTGTCCAGCCACCCTGCTGGCTGCTGCACAGGAGGCTTTCTTGTTAGCTGTGGCAGGGATCGGCCCAGTCATCCAGCAGCTGGCAGAGTGGCACAGCTGCCCCGCAGCCAGGAAGATGTTTCCATTAGAGCTTGAGGAGGAGGGAGCTGATGCGAAGCCTTGTCATCCTTTACCCAAAAGCACTGCTCATGAGAAGAGCGATTTTACTTCAGTGGAACACACTTGTGCGTTTCCATTCTAACGGCCCCCCTGTGGATGCCAGTGTGCCGGGGCCCTGGCCGTCCCGTCAGCTCATCATGTGTGGTTAAGATGTGTTCAGTATTCTTCAGCCGATTGGATGTTTGCTGGCTCAGAATGGAGGAGCTCCCTGTGATGTGCATGGAAGGATATATTTGTCTTTCGCACGACGTGTTTCAAAACAGATTTCTGCTGTAAAACCCCAAGTGTGAAGCCTCGCCTGAGAATGCTTGCTTCTGCCATAGGGAACCTTGAGGTGCTACTGGACACAGATGGGAGGGGAAGTAACTCGGGGGGCAGGAAACTGGGCTGGCGCAGCTCCCGTCCCATCAGAAGAGCAGTGTTGACCCGGAGGGTGCAGCCTGCCCCCAAACCCCTACCCCTTACTGTACTCCTTACCTCACCCCCACCCCCAGCCCACTTGGTGCTGTCACCTCAAGGCTTCTGGTGCCATCCTCAGAGCCAAGGAACTTTCAGTTCTTCCAGATAAATGCATAGCCACACTTTTTCTCTCATTGTAATTGCAGTTTTAAATTTTATCATCTGTTCTCAGTACTAAATCTGGTAATTTAAAAGATCCTTCAAAATCAAATGATGACCAGTTTATATCTATTTTTAAACACTTAGAAGAACACAAAAGCCTGAACTTCCTGAGAAGGTGGAGTAGAGGTGTGGGAAGAGGTTGGGTTGGTTGGACTTAGGTCGTTTTTGAGATTCCTTGGGCCCCAGAGCTTGTATGATACTGCTCTGTGAGTTAAGTCTCCTCGCAGTGAATCAGTTGAGAAGGATGGCCGCGGGCCCAGTGGAAGAGAAATGCCTTGTAATTAGGAAGCAGCACATCGTGGATATGTTTGTGGCATAGATGTGAGTTGTTTTCCTTTGTGTCTGAACAATGGGAAATACTGAAGCAAGTCTTTGCAGAGTCTTTGACAGCCAAGAGTCTGTTTGCCATTCAAGAGCAAAATGAGGCCTTGTGCCTGCCACCTGCCAAGGCTTCTGATGTGGCAGTGCCAGGGAGCAGAGTGGCATCCCACCACAGAGGACTCTGACCAAAGCGAAGGTTTTGCCGAGAGGGGAGGTTACCTTCCACCCAGCACTGGGAGACAGAGCCAGGTACTAGATGAGAGAGGATTGAGAGCCTCTAGGTTTGCAGGAACGTACTTGGCTGTTCTTAGGTGCTTGTGTATCTTTATTACTCTAATTTATTGATGCTTAACTTGGGGCCTGTACACCTGTTGTAGCTTGGAGGCCCATGAATAGTCTTTATTGACCCTGGGAAATTGTACAGAAAATTGTGGGTGAGTCATTCTTGGGAGGGAACCCCTGCTCCTCACAAAGGTTCCTCTCTCACCCTGCCAAGGATAAGAACCATTGCTCTAAATTACATATTATTCTGAATGTAATGAGAGCATTGATACTAGCTGAACTGTTTCATCTTGTAGAACAATTTATAGTTGTCTAGCTCATGTGCTGCCTCATACTGTGACATACTCACTTCTATTGGAGGCCTGCAGGTGGCCACGGCTTGCCTCTTGGTGACCATGTTCACGTGAAAGCTTGGTGCCCAAAAGAAAAATAAAAAACATCTCTAAAGAGTGAGAGTTGTCACAAAGGACCACATAGCGTCTGTTTCTTTTCTGCACAGGGCACGGTGGTCCAGGTGTCACCGGACTTGTCCTGACCCACAGGCAGCCCCCAGTGCAAACTGCCCCACAGGACGGAGCCAACAGGCCTTCACTGTTTAGGCTGCATCAAGCCAGTTCAAGTCTGTTCCAAGGGGCCCACTGCAGTAGCTGATTGATTAGAAAAATCCGGATAAAGCCAAAGATGTCCTTTGTCTACAAGTCTCATACAATTGAGACGTAAGCTTTTGGGTAGTATTACTGATTTCACAGTTTGGTGACCTGTCACTAGGAAGTGTTTTCAAAGCTGTGTCTCAGACTTGCCTTGTTTTCTGCATTTTTGGCTCTGCATTGAAGGGGGTGACCCCTGACAGATGTTCCCTCAGTGGAGAGGAGACCCCTGTGGTCCTGTTAAAGTCCTCATCCCACCCAAAGGCACAGGTAGGGGCAGATCCAGAGGCAACTCCCTGTTATTCTCGGGGCGGGGAGGTCATTCGGGGAGCTGCCTTTGGTAACCCCGTAATCCCAACCTAAGTAGCAACCTTAGGTGCCTCTTCTGGGTAGGAGGCCTGAGCAGAGAGCCCAGCTTCACTTTCCTGCTTCTGGGCCTGGACGAAAATGGAGGCCCAACCCTGCAACCTCCACAGCATGTGGGCAGATGCTCCAGAGAGCCCCCATGGGCACTGATCTCCCTTTAGCCAGGGGCGAGGGGCAGAGCTACAGACTGGTGACATGGTCTGTGTGAGACAGTGGGTGGGACCGTGGGAGTCCCGTCCCTAGGGCTGAGTTAGACCACTCGGCATCCAGCCCGCGTGTGTGGCACAGCTGGTAGTCAGAGGCGTGGACGCGTGTGTGGCAGGCGCCCTGTGATTCTGTCCCTGAGAACAGCTGCAACTGCTTTGCTTTTCAGATCAGCCGGGAGATGATGGAGAAAATCCCAGTACTGAGGAGCCTCCGCGCCCGAGAGCAGCAGGCTGGGAAGGATGTCACCCTCCAGGGTGAGCGCCAGCACCTTCCGGAACCAGGCCGCCAGCAGGCAGTGCCCCTGAGTGCGGGCAGAAGGCCCCCGGACACAGCCGGGCCAGAAGCCAGTTCCATGGAGGCAGCCAGTGGCTCCCCACCAGAGGAGGGTGCCCCGCTTGCGGCCGACGTTTATGTTGGGAACCTCCCCCGGGACGCCCGTGTGAGTGACCTGAAGAGAGCCCTGCGTGAACTCGGCTCCGTGCCCCTGCGGCTCACCTGGCAGGGCCCACGGCGCAGAGCCTTCCTCCGTTACCCAGACTCAGCCGCAGCCCAGCAGGCCGTCTCCTGCTTGCAGGGCCTGCGCCTGGGCACCGACACCCTGAGGGTGGCACTGGCCAGGCAGCAGAGGGACAAGTAACCTCGTGGAGAGCCACAGAGCTCGCTGCAGACTTGCTCTCCCCATCCCCTGCCGCTCCGGTTCCCATGGCACTCGAGAGGCCTGCGTGGCAAGACGTGGCAGAGCCCCACGTGACTGCTCGGGCCTCAGTTCTTCCCAGAAGTCACCAGTCAGTGAACGCCCAGGGCCTCCTGTGAGTGGGGAAGCCAGCCCACAGTCCATCTCACAGCACACAGAGACTTCAGCCTCCCATTGGTGCAGGCTCAGGCCCTGAGCCAGTTTGTGTTTCTCTGGAGGAACAGAGCAGAGGGGCCGGGGACGGAGTGAGTGGCGAAGCAGGGGTGGGTGATGTGAAGATGATCTCGGGTTTGCCAGGGGTGGGCTGAACGGGAGAAGATGGACCAAGGATCCAGCTCTCCAGAGGCCCTGGCCGGGACTGCATGCCGGGTACAGAAGAGCGCCTTTGGACTTCAGGGTCCTGAGCTGGCAGCATGGCAGGGAGAGCTCCATCCACGTCACAGGAGCCCAGGGAGCTCAGCCCCTGGGTAAAAAGTGCTCACTGCAACTCAGATCAGTCCTCAGGACAACTTTGGGGAGCCAGCGTCCCTTCTTCCCCTCCCCAGCCCACTCCTCCCTCTGCTGACACACACTCCGGGCCCTCAGCCAGCTGGCTGCAGGGGGAGCAACTTGGTGCTGTGGGAGAGACCGGCTCTGGGAGAACGGGTTTCATCCCAGCCTACGTCACATTTGCCCAGTGCCTTACGTTTTCTGGTTTTTTCCCTCCAGTTCTGTTTCTAAAAACCAGCTGGAGTTTGGCTGAACTGCCCTTTCTCAACAGAAGCGCTTTTGCAATTGATCCCGGGCAACAAGTCAAAATAAGCTTTTAAGTGGAGATTTTATTTTTTTCAAATGTATATGCTTTGGAAATTTTGATTTTTTAGCCAGAGGGTTTTACCAAGTGTTATTTTAAGCACATTATTATGCCTCAAGAGGGCAGCCCTTGCACGCACTTTAAAGAAAATGTTTTCGGGACACTCAGTCTTCTCTTTGAAAGGGCATTTTCTCACTGGTTTTCCCGTGAAAATCCCGTGGAGACTTTGGAAAGAAAACGCGGCCTTAGATTTGCTCATTAAAGACTGATTACCTTCCCAAGTCGCCATGAATAAAATGAGGGAGTAGAAACGTCTGGAAGCACCACACCTGCCCCTGGGCCCTGGGCCCACTGTGTCCTTGGCCTCCC
>NW_012121376.1:3751337-3768474 GCF_000951035.1 Colobus angolensis palliatus
CCCCCCCGCCACACGACTGGTCACATTTGTCACTGGGCATTCAGCTCAGTGTCAGAGGGCGACTCAGCCCCCAGTTCAGAGTAGTCACCTGGTTACACTGAAGTCCTCACCTTTTTTCTCTTTTTTTAAAGATACTTCTCTTTTTGAAAGATTCTCGTTTGTTTTTCTGTTAACCTTTTTTCTGTGGATTTGCTGCTGTTAGAATAGCAACTCGAGGAGAAGAGCCAGTGAGTCATCCCTGCCTTGTCCGCTCCCCGTCCGGCCAGCAGGGGGCACAGCCCTGCAGACAGCAGCAAGGACTGCTGGGAATAGACCCACTGGAGCCGGGAGAGGGAGAAGCTGGATTCTGACCCCACCACTGACACTCCTGTGTCCAGCCATGCCTGATGCCCACCCCTCCCTCAGACGGCGGGATTAAACCAGTCAGTACAGGCTCACTCAGGGAAGCCAGACTGCTGGGGTTTCCTGACGCTTTAGCCAGAATAATCCAGGTGTATGGATACACAGATAATCTGAAGGTGTTTCTCATTTTTATATTGGTGGAACATCGTGTAAGAAAAACTAAAGAGCAAGTGCGTGAAATAAAATCCCCCTCAGCCTACACAGCTTTCACTGCCCTGTCCTTTGCAGGGAGACCTGTGGGGACAGTTCCCCAGGACTGTGGTGACAGGTGGTAGTGAGGCAGGTACTCAGCTACCAACTTCTTGTTCCCACGGCTGTTGGGTGCATTGGGATTATGTCACTCACATGTGATAAGGGGAGAATGAATGGAAGACAGTCACTTGACAAGTGCTGAGACCACCCCTTTTATTTTTATATCTATTGTTACTATTATTTTTTGAGACAGGGTCTCACTCTGTCACCCAGGCTGGAGTGCAGTGGCATGATCACTGCTCACTGCAACCTTGAACCCCCAGGCTCAAACCATTCTCCCGCCTCAGCCTCCAAGTAGCTAGGATGATACAATTGAATAAATAGAAAACAGATCAACGTGGGGCCTTTGAGGGACTCAAATTTGAGTGAAGGAACCACATCGTGAAAAAGCTTTACTGCAGGAATCGAGAAAATCTCAGGCACCATCCGCTCCTTAGTCCTGACACATTTGATCCAGTTTTGCACGAAAAAAAGTGTCGATGAAGTGTCCTCGAAACTTTATTAAGAAAAATGTTTTTTAAAAAGGAAAATGTGTCCATTTTTGCTCGTGTCTGCTCTGATCTTAAAATATACAGGAAAACATGAGCTCTAAAAATAGAAGTCCTGTGAGGTGGGTGAGGATCCTAAACAGAGCCTGCAGACAGCAGGAATAAAAAGCTCAGCAGGAAGGGTGGTGATACTTTTAAGAATATAAATCCCTACTCACAACATCGACATTTGTATGAGAAGCCGTGCTGTGGCGGGAGAAAGAAAATCTGTGAGCAGTAAGACGAGAGTGCTGGAGACCAGGCGGTGGCAAGCCACAGCCAGCCCCGGTGTGGAAGGCACGACCGCACCGGCATTCAGAAACAACAGGAGGACTTCCCTGGGCTGCGGAGGCAGCGTCTGAGCCAGGGCTTCTCCACACACCTGTGGCAGGAGTCTGGGCCTCGTCTACAGATACGAGCAGGCAACAAGTAGCTGCCAGACAGCTGAGGACATTGGCATCTTGAGACACGCGCTAGCCATGGTGGACATGTTCATACAGGAGTCACGAAGGGACTTGGAGGCCATCGTGTCCATTAAAAAGAGAGCGGACTGGTAAGAAAAAACTCCTTAGAAATTGAAATCACAGGCCGGGCATGGTGGCTGACGCCTGTAATCCCCAGCACTTTGGGAGGCCGAGGTGGGTGGATCACTTGAGGTCAGGAGTTCAAGACCAGCCTGGCCAACATGGTGAAACCCCGTCTCTACTAAAACTACAAAAATTAGCCAGGCATGGTGGCGGGCACCTGTAATTCCAGCTACTAGGGAGGTTAAGGCACAAGAATTGCTTGAACCCGGGAGGCGGAGGTTGCAGTGAGCCAAGATCATACCACTGCACTCCAGCCTGGGCAATAGAGTGAGACTCAAAAAAAGTTGAAATCACAAAATACAGAGACTTAGTTGGGCTGAAGGCACAATGACACAGACACAGATAGTGCAGAGATGGAGCCAGGTGATTCTTCCCCACAACACTGCAAAATGGGATAGGGGTGGAAGAAGCGTGAAATGGAAACAGTCACAGTAAAACTTTGCACCAGCTGAAGAAATATTTGACTTCCTAGTGAAAAGGTCTGGCGGGCCAGAGCAAGTCACATGCATTTCCACGACCCACTAGCAAACATTTAAGGCAATAACAACAAAAACTAGTCAGTTCTTGGGAAAACACCTGATCAGTTCCCAACTCATCTGGATAAAATGGTCACACTTTCCTGAGAGAGAGGAAAGATCTGAATCAAGAAACACGTTGTGTTCCAGAGAGAAGGGTTTGATACTGGAAAGATGCCAAGGCATTCTATACCAAACAGCAAAATCTCACTAGGAGTTGCGCATGGAAATCGACAGGGTGGACAGGAAATGCTCAAGAACAGTCCCGGGCCAGGAAGAGGGACTGGCCTCTGGATGCAGGTCTGATGCTGGAGCTTCCCGCCTCCACACAGCAGGGTGTCTGCGGATCAGGAGAGTGGAGGACAGGGTCTCCAAGCAGGTGGGAACCTGGGACATGACAGTGATTTCAAATGGGGGAAGGATCTGCCTCGTCAGAGACAGACTCAGAGCTGCTGGCTGTTGTTTTGAAGGATGGAAAAAGCAACCTGGATTTTTTTTTTTAAGGAAAATTTGTATTTTAATTATTTTTATGTACAGAAAACTCAACAGTGTACACTTAACCCAGTTTAGTGGCAAGTTCTTTAATCTTTGCCTTTTTGAGCTTGGCGATGCGAGCCACAGACTTGGGACCCAGGACGTTGCCTCCCCAGTGACGGCGGATCTCATCGTATCCGTCATTGTAATTGGTCCTGATAGCTTCCACCAGCTTAGCCAAAGCGCCTTTGTCTTCCAAGTTCACCTGCGTGAAGGCGACGGTCATGCAGGTCTTCCTGTGGACTAGACAGCCCAGTCTTGCCTTCCCCTTGATAATGCAGTAAGTGACCCCATTTTACGACACAAGGCAGGCAGGAAGACGACTGGCTCGATGGGATCCACGTCATGTGCAGTCTCCACCAGCTGAGCTTTCTTGTTCTCCACCGAGCTGGTGACAGTGTTAACTCCTGCTGAAAGGACAGGTGGTCTCTTAGTGGGGACGTCCCCTTTGCTGGTAGCTTTCTTCTCAGCCCGATCCAACAGCCTCTGCTTCTTCTCCTGCTTTGTCTCGGGTCTGTACTCGTGGGCCAGCCTAAGCAGCTGAGGAGGTCTGGCGGTCCAGGGCCTGGGTGAACTGGTTAATCACAGGAGGCGCTTTCGGCCGCTTATAGAGGGTGGCTCTCTGCTGCTGCAACCTGATAGAGTAGGGCCATTTCACAAAGTGGGTGAGGTCCCTTTTGGGCTGGATGTCCTGGCCAGTGCCGAAATTCTTAGGCCTTTTCTCAAGCAGTGGATTCACCACTTTCTTGGCCTCCTGCTTCTTCACGACAGCAGTGGCTGGAGCCACCTTCTTCTCCTTAGCCTTCTTTCCTTTCGGCATTTTAGGCAGCGGGAAAAGAGCACAACTTGGATTTCTAAATTGTGCCGCACATAAAAATAAATCCCAGGCTAATTCAATATTGTAACAAAATATAAGAGGCAGCCAGGTGCGGTGGCTCACGCCTGTAATCCCAGCACTTTGGGAGGCCAAGGCAGGCGGATCACGAGGTCATTAGTTCGGGACCAGCCTGGCCAACATGGTGAAACCCGTCTCTACTAAAAATGCAAAAATTAGCCAGGCATGGTGGCGGGCACCTGTAATCCCAGCTACTCAGAGGCTGAAGCAGGAGAATGGCTTGAACCTGGGAGGGGGAGGTTGCAGTGAGCCGAGACCGCGCCCTTGCTTTGGAGACAGTAGGAGAAAAGTCTTTATAATGTTGGGATAGGAAAGGGCTTCATAAGCCAGACCTTGAATTTCAAGAGGAATCTATTCCTTTGTCCCCCTTAGAAAGTCAGGTTTTGACTGGTGCAGAATCCAAATGAACCCACCAAGATGAACTATCTGAAGGGGACTTCTCCAAGCAGCAGAATTAACCAGGCCAGGTTATGTAGTTATTCCATGTCAGCCTTTTTTTTTGTTTTTTTGAGACGGAGTCTCGCTCTGTCACTCAGGCTGGAGTGCAATGGTGCAATCTCTGCTCACTGCAACCTCCACCTCCCAGGTTCAAGTGATTCTCCTGCCTCAGCCTCCTGAGTAGCTGGGATTATAGGTATGTGCCACCACGCCTGGCTAATTTTTGTATTTTTAGTAGAGACGAGGTTTCACCATGTTGGCCAGGCTGGACTCGCACTCCTGACCTCAACCACCTGCCTCGGCCTCCTAAAGTGCGGAGATGACAGGCATGAGCCACTGCGGCCAGCCCCGCATCAGCCTGTCTCATGCTGCCAGGTGCAACAGGTAAACCACCTTTCAGCATCAGCCATGTGGAAATAAAGCCAGTGAGCCCAGCGCTCCCCAAGGGCGAGTTGAGAAGGTACGGGAGAGTCTGCCTCTCCCAATTCACATCTTGTTTCTATTAATACGAAAAAGGAGGAAGAAGTTCCTAGGACAGCCCAGTTCTACCTTCTGGAAAAGCACCCTCAGCTTCAGGATGAAGCCCAAACCCCTGGCTCTTTTTCTCTCCCACCTTTCATAGCTCCTCCCTGCAGTCCCACCACACTGCTCAGGAAAACGGATGGGACACACCTGGCTGCCGGCCCCTGGCATCTTCTTACCATGGCTCTGCACCCTCAGCTGAGCGGCAGGCTGTGACACAGGTGCCGGCGTTCCCGGAGTCTATTGACATTCGCAGTGTGTTTTCCACATACGGTTTCTGTGTGAAGTCAAGTCTGAGTGATGCAAATAGTTCCTAATTATTTTTCAGTAAGATAATAGAGAACAGCAGTGACGGGTGTGGGAAGAAGCACCTCTGAAACCTGTTCTTCATTCAAAGTGTGACAAGTCTAGTTCTGCAGTATGTTGAAACTGATGTTTGCACAGGGTTCCCTCCGTGCTGCAGGATGACCACAGGCAGGCGAAGGTGCAGTGGGACTCCAAAAGCCAGCAGTGTGGGCTGGCCAGAAGACAGCAGCAGCAGAATCGTCACGCCACCTTCACCAAAGCACCACTGGGATTTCCACAGGTTCTTTTCTCATGCTTGTCACTGTGCATAGGTGACTTTTTTTATTATTTTTATTTTTTAGTGTTACTGAAATCATTTTTGGAACAATAGGATAAAAACCTTGTATACCATTTGTTTACTTCTAAAAACAATTTCTAGAATGCTCGGGGCAAAAGCTTGGTGTTCCACTTACATAGGCAGACGTGTCTGTTCCCGAGTCTGGCTGCGCAGGTTGGATCAGCACCCAGGCTGCCCCAAGGGCCAGCCCCCAGCACACACTCCCAACTCTGTAAGGAGGAAAAATGCTCTCCCCAGTTTTGCCAATGAAAAGACTGAGGTCCCGAAGGAGGAAGTGACTTTCCCCCTGCCTGGTCCCACAGCCAGTGCTGGCAGAGCTAAGCCCAGTAAAGATGGCCTCCTCAAGCCAGTGCCTATTTCACAGCCGAGGTTACTGAAATGCAGAGAGGAGTCAATTGCTCACGGTGCCCCTGTGTACAGGGAGTAAAGCCCCGGTTGCTGCAGCAGCTGACCACAGGTTGAGCCACCAACACCCCTGTGCCTTCATTCGCTGGGGATTGTCCCCTGCTTGCCACCGGAGGTAGGAAGAGGCAGACAAAGCCAGGGGTGTTTCCTGGAGGAGAAGGTCCTGTGGAGCGGTGGGGGCTCCTACCAGATCACACGGTGCACAGTGCAGAGGTGCGTTGGGGACCAGGGCTGCTCAGGCAGAAGCCAGCAGGAGTCCCTGTCTTGTGTGCCCTGAACCCATCAACTCTGATCTGCACATCACCACCCTGTGACCTGCGGCCAGCCCACCATGCGACAGCCCCACATGACCTGTGGCCAGCCCACCGTGCGACAGCCCCACACAACCCTGGTCCTGTTGCTGGAAAGAAACTGAGGCATAGAGTATTGGCTGCTTGTTTCCTGGTGCATTGCAGAGCCACAGGTTCAGGGGATCTGGGAGCCCCTCTCCTGTCCACCTCTCCCCGCCACCCACTGCCCCAGCAAGTCCCCATGACTTTGCCAATCTCAGTGGTCATCCTGTGTTTTTACCAGAGACCATCTGGGCACTTGTTCAAACAAGCAGAGATGTTTAGGGAACCCACACTCCCATTCCCGCGAACACGGCAGCACTCCTTCCCGTGAATGGAACCTTTTATTTTTGATGTCCATAAATCGCAGGGGTCGGAATGGAGCTGACGTGTGACCATGTGGTTTGGGCGTTGTGCACTCTGCATGGTTTGGAAGCAACGAGCTCAGGCCCTGAGTGCCGAACTGTGAGCAAATTAACCATCTCTGCCCACCTTGGAGGGTGAATTAGCTCACTTAAGCCTTAGAAGAGTCCCAGGAAGCATGTACCACTGTTTCCCTTTTCCAGATAAGAAAGGTGTGGCTCAGAAGGGCTTTGTGACTCCCTGCGGTCTCACAGCAGAGCCAGTCAGAGCACCAAGCCCCTCCCTGCAGGGCGGAGAAGGTTGTCCTCCGGAGAAACACCAAGTGCTCATCTCTTGACCACAAGCAGGTCCTCAGGGGTCATGAAGCCACCGCAGCTTGTCAGAACAGAGAGACCATTTAATGGTCGAAGAGTGCCGTGCTGGAGCCAGGCACACCAGGGTTTGCACCATGTCCCGGCCGTGTGGCTCTAAGTGCTTGCCCTCTCTGTGCCTGGTTTCTTCACTGTAAGCCTTTCACGGATTATTATTTATTTAAGCCTCACAGCAGTGCTGTGGGAGCCCTGCTCTTACCATCGTCCCCACTGTACCGATGGGGAAGCTGAGGTGAGCAGAAGAGAGACACCTGTGCAGGCTCACGAAGTTGAGAAGAGGTGGAGCCAGGCCTTGAACCCAGGCCCTGTGACTCCAGTGCTCTGACCCACTGCCTCCCTTATCTGCTCCTCGTAGAACCACGGGGTCCTTGCGGGTGCAGGGAGATGTCTCCTGTGGCCACCGGAGCACAGCTGTCTCACTCGGGAATGGGGTTGGAAGTCACTTTTACTCACTTCGTTTCACTTTAATAAAGTTTTATTGTTTTTTATTTGGAATAAACCACATCATTTGTGTAATTAGAAAAAGACTACATTAACTGACCCCCTGACCAAATAAGATAACATAAAATAAAAAGCCAGCTACCCCTTGACAAAGATCAAAGGGCCTGAAATAGGGCAATCAGGTTCATTCCTCGCATCCACGGCTGCCCAGCCTGGTGGGATCAGTTTTCCTGATGGGGCTGATTTTTAGGGCCCAACAGCATCTGCGCGAAGTGGACAGCAGGTGGCGCTGCCTCCTCGTAGAGAAAGAGCCGAGCGCGAAATCGCCGGGGCGGGTCAGAGGCTGCCCTGCAAGAAGGACCCTGCTGCCCTGGGTCCTCTTTTGTTTCCCAAGAGGTTTCCTGACCCTGAGCTCTCTCCCTGGGGCGGGCATCGCAACGAAGGCCCCTGGGAAGTGAGCCAGGACAGCTGCCCTCCTCTCCCCATGGCCCACATTTGCTATGGCCTCGCCCAGCCTCCCCTGGCTGCCTCCTCTTGCCCTGCCCACTTCGCTGGCCCGCCCTGCACCTGGACCGAGGCGGCGCAGTCCTCTCTGCTCACCCAAGCTGGTGACCCTGCCGAGGAGTCACAGCAGAAAGCCCGGGTGGGCCAGTGCTTTCTGCCTCACGGAAATGCCATGCGCTGATAGATCACGGCCTGTCTGGGGGGGAGGTGTCCAGAACAGAAATGTTGCTATCCTCTTCCAGGGACATTTGCAGACTCAGCATGCTTCCCGGTGGCCCAGACCCCAGACCTGCTGGGGAACACGGGGTGGGAGGAACACGGGGTCCGTGCCTGCTCCCTGGAGTGCTGATGGTGGTTTCCATAAGATGCCTTCAGCGACTGGTCACAGCGCTACAGCACTCTCAAGAGCCCTGCGTGTGGTATTGCTCCTCCCTAGGCTGCCACCCCACGGACATAGAACATTGTCCAAAATAAGTCAGGGAGGATGCCTGCACCTGGCCCCAGAGACCCCCTGCCCCTGCTCTGCCAGGTTTCCTCTTGGTTGTGTCGCCAGCGAGCGTCCTGCACTGCAGGATGAGAGAAAGACCACCACAGGGACCCTGCAGACGCCACATCTGGCCAGCTTTCTGCCTCTGCTCAGGACATTTGTGGTCATCCTGGCCTTTGTGTCGTCGTCTCTTCAGGGTGTCCACATGACCCCAGGTGTCCTGATGCTGGAAGCAGCTGGATGGTCCTGCAAGACATGGCCCTGTGTATTCAGCTGCTGGGCAGCGCATGACCTGGACATCTGCTCCCAAAGGGACTGCACACTTTCCCACCTCAATGCCAGCTGCTGTGCAACCACCACACACTTTCTCGCCTGCCAGTGGGTTGGGTCAACAGGGCACTGGGCGGTCCATCTGTGATGACAGGTGTGTGTCAACATGTCTATCACAAATCTAGTCTAGTGCAGTGGTGGACACATAGCCAGGGCCCCGTGTGGAGAGGATAGTTCTGCAACGGTTCCCCTCTGTCCGTCTGTCATTTCATGCTGACAATGTTTTCTTTTATTTCATTTAAGAGCTTAATTGAGCAATAAACAATTCGCAAATTGGACAGCCTTCCAGCCAGAGTCAGCTCAGAGACCCCCCAACTGCCACGATGTTTTATGCTTGCAGATAGTAGGCATTCCTCTGCCCCTGCCCACCCCCAAAGCACATGAAGACAGAATTGTCAAAGGCCCGTGATTCCTCTCGGCCCTACAACAAGTCAGCATCCTTTCATGGATGGATGCGACCCCTCCCTTGCTGTCCCACCCTGCCGGCCACATGGCCCAGGACACTGCCCCTGGGTTCAGCTGCAGAAGACACTGGAAAAGGACCTTCCTCCTTAACACAGAGCCCAGAACTCTGAGGTATTGGTCCCCAGAAGTTTCCATAAACAGTGTGGAAGTGGCCACAGTGCTGTGCAGCCGGCCTCGTCTGAGCACCCACTTCCGTCTGAAGTTTTTCTCAGCTGGTCTAAGGGGACCACAGGAAGCAAAGGAAGCTTCCATGGCAGGCCATGGTGGAACCCGTGAATCACAGTCGGAACCCTGAGAGGGGGTGAAGGTCAGGGTCTGAGCTGCGCTGGCTGCTAGGCCAGCCCCTGCCGCACCTGTATGCCCCCTCCTAGCTCAGCTGGAAAGCAAGAGGGGGTCTGACAGCATGTGTTCGGAGACTCCAACTCTCTGTGGTCCTGCCCGTTGCCACCCCTCCTCTGGAGGCTGGAAGCCAGCAGAGCCTAGATCATGGAGCCCATGGAAACTTTCCTTTTTCCACTAGGCCCTGTGGATGCAGGCACATGGGTGTCCAAGAGCCATGTGGAATAATGGCGAGGGACACAGGCTTCCAGGTCAGAAAGTGCTGCGCCTGAGTCCAAATTCCACGTCTTACCAGCCATGTCGGGAGCAGTCACTGACCCTCCCTGAGCTCAGGGTCGGCCTCCAAAACAAGTAGAGTAACAAGGGCGGAGCTGAGGCAGCAGCAAGCGGGGGTGGACTGGGATGCCCATGTGGGAAGAAGGCCTGCCCCAGCCCAGCGTTCACATGGTACGCCTGCCAATGTGGCCATGGTGCCTGTTTGCCTGGCCTCCAAGTTCTGTCAACCAGCTGCTGCTACAGACACATGGGCCTGATCCAGCAGGCGGGCAGGAGGGGGCAGCAGAGGCCGCTCAGAGCAACCTTGACCAGCGTGGGAGAACAGACCCAAACTAGAGCTCTCCAGGACCACCCGGCTTACCTGTGAACACCATGGACTCCTGGGCCTCCCCTCTGGAGATTCTAATCAATAGCCGTCAGGGACCCCTCGAATCTGCTGTTTAAACAGACACCCCAAATATTTCTGATGAGGGTGATTCCTGGGCTGGACTCTGATAGTTACCATCAGAGGTGAAGCCACTGGACTCAGGGGGCTTCTGATCTCCCACTTCCCCGTGGGGTCATCCGCAGGACTCAGATGCCTAGGAGGGGTCGGGGACGTTTGGGGAGATTCTAGTGGCTGGTGTATGTTGGCATCCTAAGCCCTAACCCACTGTGAAAATTCTCTGTCCAGCCACGTGAGCCATCTTCCTTATCCCTGGGAAGGGAGGGAAAGTCCGTGAAGATGGGAATTCAGCTGTCCCCACACTGGGATCAGAAGCCTCTGAGCAGAGGGCCTTGTAAAATATGGATTTTTCCACCTCTTACGGTTCCCACACCCCCCACAAGCAGACACACACGCCACCACCACTCCACACTGGACCCACTAGATGTCTCAGCGAGAAAAGCCAGGTCTGACCGGCCACTCCTGTCTGGGTACCAAGGAACCAGGCCACCCCTTTACTCCTTAGAAGCATCTGCCTTATTAACCACAGCCCGCATAGGTCCACCAGGATTGTACTATTAGAGACGAGGAAACCAAGGCTCAGAGGCGACTTGTCTTGCTCAGGTTGGGGTGGCCGCAGAGGAGGGACCCTAGCTCCTTTGGAGCTCCTTTGAGCGAAAGCTGCCTGCTGGTGGGTGGCTGGAAGGCCTGGAGCCATACCCTTGTGGCCACCAGCCCCCTCCAGCCCCAAAGAGAAAAAGAGAACAAAAAGAGCACACCTCTGTGGCCCAGGCGCCTTCCCATCAGAAGCCCACACCCCAGGCGCCTTCCTGCCGGGCGACTGGCTCTGCTGGCCTGGACAGGCCCTGGGGGTGAGCTCCAGGAGGCGAAGTCCCGCTTCCTTGGGGCTGAGGGGCCCGGAGGTCCCGCCCAGGCGCTTCTGCTGCTCGGGGCTACAACGGGAAAGCCGCTGAGGCTCGAGGGCGTCCAAGGCGTCGGCCCCGCACGGAGAACTGCGGCGTCCGCGGGTGTGTAATCCACACGCAGAAACCCTGCGGCAAGCATCTCCTACCCCTGCTCCAAGCATCTCCTACCCCTGCTCCAAGCATCTCCTACCCCTGCTCCGGGCTTTATTACAGAGGGGGATTTCATGTCAAGGGGCATCTTGACTTGTCGGTTCCAGCGCAAAATCCTTAAAATAGATAAAGAGATTGTGAATTAATTCTACGTTATTCCAGGACAAAAACCCCTAAGATAATACGGGGCGATTATGAATGAGTTCTACCTAGGACGCCTCTGTGCTAGCGGATCCTAGGGGTCCTTTATGCACGCAGGGCGCGTAATTTCGCACCAGCCTCAGGAGCCCTTCGCGATTTAAGCTTGTGACTTGCCACGCTGGGCGCGCTTTTGTGGCGTCGCGCGGCGGTGGGAGCTTCACCCGCAACCCCTGTGCCAGCCCAGGACGCAATGGACTCCGAGGAGGACACAGCCCAGCCGAGCGAGCGCAGTCTCCGCGCTGCAGCAGCGGCGGCGCGAAATCTCGGACGCGGCCGCCCAGGCAGTTTCGCCTGCGTTATCTGGCCCTTCCGGGCTTGCCTGGAGCCAGGATCTCCTTGCGGGAAGGCTGGACTTTCCCTCTCATTCCCAGGCCGCAAGTCAGGCCGGAAGACCGAGGCCGGTCACCGTCCCCGGGCAATCCGTACCGGTTTTCCTACACAAGCCCCTCCGGGTGCCTCCCGCCCCGCTAGACCTGGACATGGGTGTGCTGGGAGATCCCGCTGAAGCGAAGGCAAGGAGATGAACAGGAAACCGGGCTTTGCCACCGCCCTGGACCCTCGTCCAGCGGCGCCAAAGCCACGCACAACCACCGCGCACAGGGGCCTCTGGCCCGCCAGGGCGCCAAGTGAGCGGGTGCAGGGGCTGGAGACTCCGCGGAAGAAAACCTGGGAGCTCGCAATTGGGTTCCTCCTAATCAGCCCCTCTTCCCCGGAGCCTCTGCCCTAACTGGGCCGCAGCCTCTGAGGGAGAGAGGAGGGGCTCCCAGCTCCTCTAGCCTGCGGAGGCTGACCGGACGCGAGCGCAGCGTTCCCGCGCTAGGAGGCCTGGGGACTCTTCTCAGGACTGGTTTTCCGGGCTCTGGTGGGAGGCGGAGGGTGCAGAGAAGACCTCCGCCCCAGGAGGACCGCCTTCTCCGCCTGCTGCGAACCTGCTCTCGGAGCGCAGGGCCAGGCGCCTGCGCCCGGCAGAGCCTGACCTGATGCTTCGGCCCGCCGGAGACCCCAAGGGATGGAGTCGCTGGTCTTTTCTTGTCCCCTTTATCTCGATTTTATAGACAGCTGTTAGTTTGGGACATTAATTGCCCAGGCGAGTTAATTGATAATTTTGATGTAACAGAGCACCGGAGAAATTACCCCCACGTCCAAAATGTCAACTCTGAGAAGAACCAGGTTCAGAGACTCCCGACCCCACGACGCAAGACACTGCGGTGGGTCTGGAAGGGCCGCACCAACAATATGACTTACTGTGTTTGTTTTCCTCCCTAGCCAGGAATTGGAATAGCAAGAGAGTGGTCAGTGGAAGATACAAGCGTCAAAAAATATTTTTTCCCCAGAGGCGACGAACTGTGACTTAGGAGATAAACGTTACAGGATTGGAAAGGTACCTGTCACCCGGCCCACCAAGGGCCCTTTTGCCTCATTTAGATTTTACTTGATTTACTATGGGGGAAAACCAAGAACAAGCCACCAAATAGCCGAAACAAAACAAGACAAAACCAACAACTACAAAAAACCCTTAAAGTTGATTCATGATTTTTAACAGCTACAGCAAGAGAACAAGAAAGTCTGAAACCCAAAGTAAAACTCTCATTGGTCTTGTAGTGGCAAAAAATATATATATTATGTACATGGACACATATACATATATGTACATATATGTGTATACATATATATGTGCACAAATATGGTTTAATTGGTGTTCCCTAGGGGAAGGAGGTCTACAGTGTGCTTTAAATGTTTGATTATTTCTTCAAAACGATCATTGACATTTAGAGGGGCAAAGGGCTCTTCTTAAAAAACAGAAGCCAAGAAAAATAGTTCCTCTTATCCAACGTTTACTTCAAAGTGGAATGAAGAGTGAAAAGAGGAGGATTTGCCAAAAAAGAAAACAGTATTCAGAATCACCCAACATTTTTAAAAGTCTAGAGATCCAAAGCCTGTTTGTTCCCCTCCTCTATCTTTGGGAGTCTGTAAGGTATTCTGCAATCTCAATCCCAATAAAAGACTCATGCAATTTTATTTCTAGTTGATACAATTTTAAAGGCCAAGTACAAATGTTATACATTTTTATTTTTGTTCTTTTTTTAGGAAAAAATACACAAAAGGCAAAACATCTTCAAATGGTCTTTTTCTACAGTGCAGAAGGAAATTTCAAATTTCAAATCCGTGTCACCAATGCTGCACTCTAGCAGCCAAAATACAAAAAAAAAAAAAAAAAGGAGGGAGGGTAGTCCTTCATATTATATATATATTTATATAAAACATATGGAAATTTGTTTTTACACAGATCGGTCTTTGTTTCAAATTTACAATGGATATCTAAAAAAAAATTCTACACGGCAAATATTGCCAACAAGTTACACCATTAATACTGATAAACGGAGGAGCCTACGCGGTGTTTTGATTATTAGGGAAAGAAAGTAGAATAAATAAACAGGAGCCTTGCTATAGTTTTTAAAAGTGCCTTAACCTTTCTGCGTCCCCACAATCCTGAATCCACGCGGCCACCGGGCCGCCCCAGTCCCTGCGCCGCGCTGTGTTCGGCTCGTTCTCGGACCAGAAAGTTTACAGTAGAGGTTGGGAGAGAGAAAAATACCCACTGAAAAAGTCTAAATAAAATTCAAGACAAAACATAACAGAAAAGGCTGAAGCGAAGGAAGAAGAGGAACATGGAAGGGGACGGAGGCAGACGCCCGGACGGCCGCTTGCTTCGTGGCTCCTTCAATTTTCTGTTTAAAGACGGACAGTGGCTTCCGAAATGCAAGTTGTTCGCACAAAGATCCACCTGCGGTCCACGGAAGAGACTTCTGAGGTGGGGAGGGAGATCCGGAGGGAGATCCGAGCTCTTGTCACCTCCCACTCCCCGCAAAAGACAGCTCTAAAGGGAGACTTGCGCATTCCAAGACATTCTTTCAAAAAAATAAAAAAAAATAAAAAGATAAATACTCAACCAAAAAATAAAAGTATTTGATAATGACTGGTCTCACATGTTTGCCTTTCTTCTAAAAATCTTCCTCCACTTCTGCCATTGGCCGGAAGGAGGGGGGACCGCAGCAGAATTCCTGTGTGGATGCGGAAGGCTTTCCCCTGCACAGCACCGTCTCAGCCGGGTTCAACAGGATCAAAAACCTTTACTTACCAACGGCTGCAGTCAGATCAGACCCACCACTACCATTTCTTAACAATTTTGAGGGAGTGAGGAAGGAGGTGCCAACCGCAGCGCTGTGTCTTTGCGTTGGGGATTCCTTGCCAAAAACTCCTGTTGCGGAGGGGTGGAACCCTTTTCTTCTGCCGACGGTTATACCTCGAGAATAAAGCAGTTTCTTCTGCCAGTCCAGGGTCCCTGTGACCCGCCTGCCTGCACCAGGAGGGCCGGCGGCGGCAGCCTCACATCACGCAAGGCTTGATGTCTTGGTAGGTGACCTGCTGGTGATAGTAGGAACCCCCGCCGGCCGAGTGCATGGAAGAGGACGCCATGGCGTTGAAAGAGAAGACAAACTCCTTTCGATCACACATGCTGGGCGACTGCGAGTGATACCGCGGGATGCCTGCAAGGCGAGGCGACAGGAGGGGTTGGGGGGGGCAGAAGAGTTAGCCACGGTGGCTCAGAGTTCAGGCGGAGGAGCAGCGCTCCTGGGGCGCACAAGGCCTGCCAGCCTGGCTCCAGAGCACAGCGGCCTACCCGCCCTCCTCCCGGCCTTCCGGCTGCGCACCCAAGGAAAAGACTCCAGAACACTTGCCACAGCCTGGCTCCCCGCAGCGCCTGCCTGCTGCGTGCCTGTCCAGCCTCGGACCCCGTGCAGGGGCCCAGGGGGAAGTGGTGAGGGAGGCTAAGTGGAGGGCCCCTAACTCCCATGGCCGTCACCGCCAGGGCAGCCCCCCACCTCCCCGCCGACCTCAGAGGCTCCCACTGCCGACCGGGTGGAAGGAGAGGCCAGTGCCGGGCCAGCCCAGGCCAGCAGCAGGGGTGAGAAGAAGCTTCTCCAGAGAACAGGCCCCTGTGAGAAGAAGTCCCCCGCGGATAGGCTGCCTAAGGCCTCCAGGCCTGCCTCCTGCCTCCTGGGGTTGCTGACAGCTGACCCTGGATGGGCCCTAGCGAGCTCACTCCAGCTTTTACCAGAGCTGGGCCTGCAGGCTGCGGGGAACCTGGGGCAGAATCAGGAGGCCAGGCTGCCGCATCTCCCTTGGCAGATGCTTCTGTATGTTTGGGGTGTTGGAGTATCAGGGGTGTTGGAGGTGTGGAGGCCTGAAAACTTGGATCCTAAAAAAAATGGAGCCCCCATGGCCCGGCCTGCAGCTCTGACCCTCTGGGGCCTGGCCATGCACTGCCCTGCCTCCCTCACCACAAAATGCCCCTGGACTCAGCTGTGGCTCTGCCAATCCTGGTCCCCTGAAGGCCGGGGCTGAGCCTCTGAGCGCTGGCCCAGCGGCTTTGGGCCTAACTCTTCCGTTCTGCCCAGCCTCAAGCAGAGGCAGCTCTCCAGGCAATGTGAGGGCCACCACCGGGGAGGGAGGGCCATCTGCCAGGGCTGGGAGCCTTGGGTCCATCCCAGGACCTTTCCAAAGTGTAAAGGGACTTAAGGGACACAAAAGGACTTAGGGCACTGGGGTCTGGGAAATCTTGCTAAGGACCGGCCTACCTGCTCAGGCCTGGAGCAGCGGGCAGCTGGAGTTGGAACAGAAAGAGAAACAGATTGGCCCAAACTAGGCTCAAGAGAGGTAGTCACTCTTCAAAGGGGTAGTCACTCTTCAAAGGGGGAGAGGTGGGGCAAAGAGGCACCTTGGGGAGCTGGTGCCTCCCCTCAGCCTTGGGGTTCCGACCACAGAAGTGGAGGGGCTCGCCCCTGGCTGGGTCCCGCTGCCACTCAGATTCGACTTTCCGGGGACCAGGCCGCCCTCAGCCTCCCCACTCACCTTGCAGCTCGGCTGGGGCGTTGTGGCTGTTCTGGTGCAGATACGGCTGCTCCAGGGAGTGCGTGGAGAGGCTGCCGGACAGGGGGTTGGCCGCGGGGTTACAGGGGGACAGGGGCTGCTGCTTGATGTAAGAGGCGCCGCTGTTGAGTGCCGCGGAGGCCGAGGGCGGCCAGGCCGCCGCCGAGCCCGAATAGACGGCGTGCGGCTCCATGACCCCTCCGGCGCCGGTGGGCAGCAGCGGGGAGGCGGGCACAGAGCTGTCGTGGTGCGGGTACTCGCCGGCCGCCGCGCCGCCGCAGCTGCCCATGTACGAGTGGCCGCCGTTGGAGGGCAGGTGGGGCACCGAGTGGCTGGGCAGGGCCATGCCGTCCACGTTGCCCGGCAAGTGGCCGTTCATCATGCCAAGGCCGCCCTCCAGCGCCAGGCTGTTGGGCGGGCACGAGAGGCCGCCGGCCGAGCCCTGGAAGCCGTAGGTGTCCGGGAGGTGGTTAAAGCCGAGCCCGTTCATCATGCTGTACATAGGCTTGAGCGCCTGGCATTTCCTTCGGAAGCCGCGCGGCCGCCGCCGAAAGGAGCCCTCCTCGAACATGAACTCGCTGGCCGGGTCGATGGTCCAGTAGTGGCCCTTGCCGGGCCGCCCGAGGCCCTTGGGTAGCTTGATGAAGCACTCGTTGAGTGAGAGGTTGTGGCGCACGGAGTTCTTCCAGCCCTGGTAGGAGCCGCGGAAGAAGGGGAAGCGGCTCTGCAGGAACTGGTAGATCTCGCTGAGCGTCAGGCGCTTGGTGGGCGAGCTCTGGATGGCCATGACGATGAGCGCGATGTACGAGTAGGGCGGCTTCTCAGGGCGCCGGATGCCGGCGTTGGTCTTCTTGGCCTTGGACGGGCCGGACGACGCGG
>NW_012121376.1:3769354-3773337 GCF_000951035.1 Colobus angolensis palliatus
GCGCACAGCCCTGTGGCAAATCGCAAGTGCGGTGGCCTCCCGGTCGTGACCATCGCGGGCACAGCCGGCTGGACTCCTGTCCTCTCGGCCGGCCGGCGTAAGTTCCCGCGAGGGACCGCCTACTCACTCTCCCCGCCCCGGGAAGGACTGCGCAGCGCCCGGGATTTTTCGGACTCGCCCAGCAGCTTGCGAGCGGGCGGGCAGCCGCCGGGGCAGAGCGCAGGCGGAAAACGAAAGCGCAGCACGAGTCGAGGCCGCTAAGTCTCGGGTGCCGCGGGCCTGATGGGGGTGAGTGAGAACCCGCTGGCCCAGCGGCGACCCAAACCGCACAGGCCCCGGAACAAGCTGCGTGCTCAGTCACTCACCCATGCCCGCACACCCTTGCGCTCTTGTGCACACGTTAGGGCACACATACATGTCTTGATGCACATGCAAACCCGGTAAATTACGCAAACAGACGTGTAAACACACCCATGCGTGTGTGCACACTCTTGTGCAGAGGGCGCTCAGGCATGTGCGCACCTACTAATGCGCTCGCTGACACAGAAGCTTTAGGCCCACAGGAGCTTAAGTTCGCACTCACTCCCACTCACGCGTACACACGCCACACTCGAATCTGAACTCACACGTAGTTCAGTTGCCCTCCCCCACTCCCAACACACACTGAAAACCCGCCTATTTGGCCCCGCGGCCCCATTTTCAAAGCGCAGGTTCCGATTTCCCGAGAGATGGCAAAGGCCCTGGCAGGAAGTTTACAGGGTTTAACGTAAACAAGTTCTGGGGGATTCTTTAATAATAATAATAGAGAATTCCGCGTGCGCAGGGCGGGAGGGGGGAGTTGGCCTAATGCCCCTGTGGGCTCGGCCTGCCGCCGCCGCGGGGGCCTCTGACACTGCGCGCCAGGCCAGGTTCCTGAGAGCAGACAGCGCGGGCGGGGAGCGCGGGCCAGGGCGGCCCTCGCGCGCCTGGCTGCCAGCCCGCAGGGGGCTCGCACGCAGACCTGCGCTTGCCACCTCAGCCCTAGGGTGCGGGCTGGGGGCGGTGGAGCCAGGGAAGGTGGTGCGGAGAGCCGAGCGCAGGACTGCGCAGGAGCCCCGGCGCAACGCTGTGCGCACAGACCCAGGTGAGTGCTGCTCTCGCACGGACTGCTGGGTGCCGGGCCCGGCCTCTCCCTCCAGGGTTCCCGGTTGGGAAGAGGGGGGCGAGGGGTGTTTTCGCGGGTCATCGCGAGGAGCCGAGAGGCCAAGCCTCGGCGCGAGCTGGGGCGAGAGGCGTGTGCCGGGCTCGCAGCACTGCCCGCGGCGCGGCGCGTTCAAAGCCCACTCGCCTCTCGGGTTTCTCCCGATTCCTTGTCTTTCGCTAACTACCCGCCCCCACCTTCCTTGCTCGGACGCCTGCATTTTCGGCGGGAGACTCCTTGTCGCCTTCGGGGCGCCTGGCACGTCGGTGCGAGGAGCTGGGGGGCTCGCCGGAGCAGCCTGCCGGGCTGTCGCCGCCTCCTCCCCCAGATCCGCGCTCACCGGAGAAGAGAGCCGCCTTCGCGCTGTCCTTCCGCTGGCCTCTCTGGGTCTCCGCGCTCAGAGAGCCTGGCCCGCCTAGGGAAAGAATGAGTGTCCCGTAGTGTGTGGTTGTGCATTCACGCAGGTAAACGCTCTCTGGCAGACCCGCTTCCACTTCACACAATCAGTTCAGCCTCCGCGGACACAGATACGCTCCGCACCGCCCACGGCCTCGAACACCCTTCCCAGCGACCCTCACAGCTCAGGCGCCCCCCAACCCTTGGACCAACACACAGGCCTGCCCAACGGGAAGGGCACACTTTGGTTTAAGTGCACACCTCATGCACGCCCACGTGTTCTGCACCGCGCGTTCGCCCACGCATAGCCAGGCGCCACGCGCAAATAATCATAAGTACCGCCGCTCCACACGTGCGCACGCGTCCACGCACACACGCATTCTCACATTCTCTACTCTCCCCACTTTTTTTTCTTTCTTTTTTTTTGTTGGCAAATGGCAGTTGAGGAGACCCTGGCCTCCGGAGGAAAGTTCTGTTCCCAGGAAGGGGTCGCTACTGCCGACTGCCAGAGCACATCTGGCCTTTCGCAGAGGTGAGCAGGGAAGCTGCACAGCTCTTAAGCCAGCTAGGGGTGCAGGACGCACCCTGCGGCTCTCTGCAAGTGGAAATAACATTATCCCTTCCCCTCGCCCCTCCCCCACTCATGGTGCGCCTTCAAAGTGAGGGGGTCTCTAAAGCATGAGGTTGGGGAGCCCTTTCCCAGCAGCCTCCTTCGCTCTTGGGCCCTCTTCAGTTGGGGAAGGGAAGCAGCAGGTCCCATCTTTGGCTAACCCGGAGATCCTTTTTTTCTCCCTTTCCACCCTTCTTTCTATCCTTTCACCCGCTCTGACAGCAAACCAGATCTCACAGGCCAGCCAGCCATGGAGTCCAGGGTAAGAGCCGGCCCAGTAGGCCTGGGAGTCTCAGGAAAGCCAAAGATGGAGGCTCTCCTCAACTGCTAATCTCTACTGCTGGGTGTGTGTAGAAGTGGGGGTGTGAGAGAGGAGAGTAATTAGCTCCCAACTCTGTAATTTGGAGGGGACCCCCTGAATTCTGGGGAAAACCACAGTCGTAGCGAGAAGGGCTTTCCTTCATGCCCAGAGACTGCATTCTCGGCTCTTAAAATGTCCCTGAGAGGTCTCCCTAATCCTACATTTTTAGGACGGAGAAACTGAGGCCCAGCATGGACTTGGCACTCATCAGCCAGCGCTGAGAGGTGAACATCTCTCTGTCTGCCCTCCGTGCGCCCAAGGACCAAATATCCTGGCGTTTCACTCTTCCGGGTGCCTCTGTGTAGGCTGGGGGTGGAGAGAGTGGGGCTTAGAAAAGAAATGCCTCTGCTGTCACCACACAGCCCTGGCTTCCCAGGCCCAAGGGGACAGAGAGCCCCACTGGAGAACTGATGGTGATAAAATAGCAATGACAACTACAAATACTGTGATAATAGTAGGCTCATCCACTGCTGCCCAGGCACCAGGCGCTGCTCCTCACTCCACAAACTGCCCTTGTCTGCTCCTAACCTTCCTCTTGGCTGTTAATTCTTTGAAAACTAGTCAGACCTGCCCCCACCCCCAGAAGGTGCATATTTGTGACATTCATAGAATGATTTTGAAGGTTTCACCAAATGCCTAGAGCCCATCTGTGAACCTGGGAGGCACGAACCATGAACACAGGGTGCCGGTTAAATGTCCCTAAGAAACCTGCTTAATATTCCCTGATGCCCCTACCAAGTCAGTATAATTTCCCTCTTCCCTCACAGGTGGAGCTGGGCGAGGTCACTCTAGATCCTAGGTCACCCTGCAGAGCCAGTATCCAAACCTGGCCTGATTGCAGAACCAAGGCGTTAAGTGTCCTGACCACGGGGTGAGGTCCCGCGGTGCTCAGGGCAGAGGGGTCCCTCTGCCGTGAACCCCAAAGGCAGGGGAATTTGAACTCCCCCCACCACGTAGGGATGATGCATACGCTGTTTGTGCCTTAGTTTCTTTATCTGAAAAATGGAACTCATCATGGTTCCTATTTCTTAGGGTCATACGGAGGGTTGGACAAGACCATGCACGAAAGGCTTAGGTTGTACAAACAGAAACAAAAACCCCAGGGGCTCAGTTCCAGGGACGGAGGAGAAAATGCAGACAGGGACAGAGATCGCCGGTAGGTAGCCTTTTGCTCCTGGATTAAAATCCATGAAGACCGGCCCCCTCCCACCCCAAAACAAATCTGCGCCCCAGCTCCGGCCCCAGGAATCCTGAAATTGGCGGAGAGGGATTGGCGGGGGTGTGTAAAACAGACACGCCTGCGACGTCTCCCACTCCCCAGGCCCAAGGTATTTTTACTAGCTAATTGCTTAAGTGAAGCCGCCCGGGCCGAGAGCGCGCCGTAACCCGAGCGGGGAACCAGATCCCGCTCCGAGGGAGCCCGGGCCGGCCGCGCG
>NW_012121376.1:3773437-3799356 GCF_000951035.1 Colobus angolensis palliatus
GCGAGGTTCAAACGACGCCTCAAGGTAGGGCGGCCAGCCAGGACCCGACGCGGGAGCTAGGCGGGCGGGAAGCGGCCTGTCCTGGGGGCTTCGGAAGGGAGGGAAGGAGGACCCAGCAGGAGGAAAGGAAACTTCACGGCCGGCGGAGGGGAGCGGGAGGTATATTTGTGGGTGAAAGTGCAGCCCCGGGGACTAGGGGACTGTGGGGAAATATCAGGTCCAGCGGGTGGGTTATAAGATGATCTGTGTACAGATACCTGAGATACTTCTCGCACACTCTAGATGTGCATGCGTCATGCTGCTGGCGTGCAGAGGGCTGTGGCCCGCACAGCCAGCACAGGAAAGGGAAGAACCTAGGTCTCCCTTGGCAGAAGAGTGTGAGGTGGGCGTCCAGTGTGAGTGGCTGGGCGCACAGAACAGCGAGAACTGTGCAAATATATCAGCCTCTGTGCGGGACAATCCAGAAGGATGTCGGTACCATGCGGTGGTTTCACGCCTAATGAATATTTTAAGATGTGAGCAATGCAACTTGTTATGGAAACCGAATATTTGAGTCACAAAATGAGGTGCTTTCTACACAGAATATGAGCAAATGTGTGCACAGCATAATAGTGTTATGTACACAGTCTTTCAGATGTGTGCAGGATAGCATGTCACACACACGTTACATGTTGCTCTGGGAGGTGTGCAGCAAATAACGTATTCCAGACACAGAGCACTGCAGGCTCTGTGAGCATAAAACCTGGGATACATGTAGGCTGTGTGTGCCCTGCAATGGGTTCCATGCAGGGTGCACTTAAAATTGTATACAGTGCAGTGCCTGAGGGAACAGAACTCCATGGGAGACCCGTGGATGCAAAACGAATTCTGGCTACAGCAGGTTGCAACGACAGGGTCCACGTGGTGACCAGTACTCTCTCCATCCAAGCGTCAGGACGTGGGTGCACAGTAGCACATGGCTATGTAAAGGGAAGACTGTCCCAAGGTTTCCACACCACCTGACACGCAGTCATAGTAAGAAGGCAATAATGCAGTGACCACACAGCCCACGGTTTCCGAGCCCTGTCTGTGCCCTGGCTAGGCACCTCAAGGTCATCATCAGCTCACAAAATCCCACTGTAATGCTGTAAGGAAGATTCTCTTTTGATCTCAGGTCCCAGGGAAGCGAAATGACACTCCGACTTTATTTTTGTAGCCATCAGGCGACATGTACCGGCTTTGTGGCTCTGGGAGGAGAGTGGTGGCAGCTCTTGGTGTGGTGTGGAGATGGATGGACAAGTGTGGTGGGTTCCCAGTGGGCCTGTGAGAGGCCGTGTGCTCAGGGCACAGAGCCACCTATCTGCAGTGGGCAGAGGGAAGACCCAGGGGCAGGCGAGATGTACGGAACCTGCAGCAGAAAAGGCCCCAAATCCTGGGATCCCCCAGTGTCTGGTGGTGATGGCACTATCAGGAGAGCTCCTGGCTTGAGCCACACGTATTAGGGGTGCTGTCTTCACTTGTGCCTGCTGCTGCCTGATCAATCTCAAACCAAGGCAGTCAGTCAGTATCAGGTAGCCAGCCAGGCTCTGGGTTCCTCCCCATACTCTTCATGGGGGTACCCCAAGGTGAGGAGGAGAGAAAGGCAGCACTCCCTGGTCTACCCAGCCCTGCCACACCCACTTAGCACAGAGGGGGCTGGGAACCCCCCTGTGGGGACCATCAAGGTTAAGTTTGGGGAGCAGCTGTGATGAGGGTGATCCCTGGCCCCAGGCCCTGGCAGAGAATCTCCTCTCAGCTGAACAACATAGAGAGGTTCATAGTTTGGTCATGAAAAAAAAAAAATGGAAAAAATAAAAGAAAAAAGGGAAAAATTGAAAGGAAAAAAAGAAAATAAAAGGAAAAAAAGAAAAGAAAAAAAGTCTGGTGCTTGTGCTGCTGCGGCCCGAGCTCGCCCCTTCCACTGGCCCTTTTACCCAAACGCACGCATTTTCCATGATGTTCTTCAAGGAAATATTTGACAACATTGCAGCCCAGGAATCTCCAGCCCTCTTCCCGGCGAGCTTTTCAGATTTCTTGCATCTGCAGTACATGTGGCTCTCAGAAGCAGAAAGCGCCTCAGACAGTGAGCTTCCCGGTGTTCCCTTGCTGGACGCGGGGCCCATCTGCAGCTCTGTCTTCCCACAGAGGCAGTGCCTGAAGCATCCCGATAGATTTTTAATCTCTGCTTCCTGGACAGTTGTGCTTGGAAAGATGGCAATAATATTTTCCTTACAGCACGAATGTGTGTGTATGGGGCGTGTAAGTTGGGGGGTGTTAAAGGGGCACCCAGAATTTGTTTCTGAGCAAAGGGTCCACATTGAAGGAGACTGATGACCAAAAGGGGCAGCAGAGAAAGAAAGGGAGTGGGCCTGTGACTCAGTGGCTCTCTGTGGAATTGTAAGTCCTCCTGAGACGGGGAGGGAGCAAGGCAACAAAGAGAAAATAGATTGGAACGTGAATGGGTTTGTAAAAGACAAACCAAACCAAAAGGAAAACATAAATTAAATTTCAGTGGGCAGGTGTTGTGTAGTTTCCGATTTGAAAGAGAGAGGTGCGATAGATGCACATGCTCACTCCACAGGGAAGAGGAAATCAGAAACCAGGGAGACCCCTGAAAATGGGGACCATGGAAATAGAGGTGAAAGGGGAACGCGCTCAGGTTTATTTCTTAATCAAAGGTAGCAATTTGCTCCCAGAAACCTGCTAATGTGGACACTCAACCTGTGCCCGTTGGTCTCCATTTATGGCTTGTAATGCCCTGTCTATTCCCGTTTAGAAGTTGTTGAAAATGATGCAAACAAGTTTTTGTTTTGTTTTATTTTGTTTTAAGGGAGAAAACAAAATCCACTCAGCCAAGTGATGCCAGGCTTGGGAAGGGAGGAAGGGGCTTTACCGGCTCAAAGATGCTGCCCACAGTCCCTGAGAAAACGGAGGCGCCTCCCTCTTCTCACACCCTCCTCCAAGGCCAGTTTGGGTCCTTTTTGTCCCAGCCGGGTTGTAGTTCAGCCACTCCAGGAACCCCTTGAAGGATTTACACTTGGATGTGTGCAGACACGTACAGACCCACCAGCCTGTTTTGTTTGTTTGTTTTGCAAAATCAATTGGAGAGCCAGATCCTGTGTGCCTGGCATGGGCAAAGGTAACACAGCCCCTGGGAAGTCAGTGAAGAAGAAAAGTTCAGGGTGGGAGCCAGGTGGGTTGCACACAGAACAGAGACACAGGGAGGCAGAGGGACCCCTGCCCACCCCAGACAGAGACCAAGGCTATTCCCTCATCAGAATTCAGAGACATCTAGAGGCTCAGGGACAGGGGCAAGGCCCCAAGAGACATATACAGAGATTGTGGGACAATCAGGGACTCAGCACAGTGAGGGAGGCGTGGATGGAAGGCAAAGACGTGCAGAGAGACAGCAACACATACACACGCACAGGCACATGCACACAACACATGCACACACACACCTCACACAGAGAGCACACAAATACACACAGAAAACACACAAATACACAGGCACACACAGAGCACACAAATGCACACACAGAGAACACACACATACAAGCACACGCATACACAGAACACATTCACATGGATGGATTTCCTTGGCTGTAGGGAAGTATCCTGAGAAAGAAGGGGGTTTGGGGTGGCCAGAGCCCCACTCCGGAGGCCCCCATTCCTGGCTCTGAGTTTAAAACTCTGCTTATGCAAGAGGGGTCCGCAGAGGTGGAGAAGGGTTCAGTCTTGCCTCTGGTACCAGCTCTGGCCTTGAGCAAATGATTTAATCTCTCGGTGCCTCAGTTTCCTTATCTTACGGTGGGGATAACGTCAGTCTCTATCCACAGAGCTGACATGAGGACCAGGGAAGGGAAGGAACACCTGAAGTGCGTCCTGCAGGGTCCGGCAGGGGTGGAGGTGGGGAGATGGGCACCGTAAACTCAAACCAGGGCCAAATTGTTAAACAAACAAATATAGGCATTAGTGATAGGGAGTGTGGGTCCCACCTGGTTAAGACTCTGCTCCACGGTTGTGTGACGTGGGCCGGTGGCTTTCTCTCTCTGTGCTTGGTTTTTCTCATCTGCAAAACAAGGACAATGCCAGCACCTCCCTTCTGGCTGGTTGAGCTGATTACATTCATTAGCAATTGTTAGCTGTGGTTGTTATTGGTGGCGGTGCAGAGCCCTTTCAAGCCTGGCAGTTTAGGGTCAGGGCCTGGCATAAGCATAAGTGGGAGTCTAAGCTCTCATGTGCCAGTGGATGAGCGCCTTCCACTCTGGGCTCTGGCAGGAGCCTGGGGGTCAGCCGGTGGCCTCCTTGAGCCCTTGGAGAACTCAGAATGACTTCTCAACACCAAGAAGGTGCACAGTCTCAGATGTAGCCCCCATTCTGTCATGGCTGGGCTTGGTCCCCAGTCACCCTCTGCAGTCAACAGAGCCCCTCATTAAGGGGCCCCCACCGCATTGCAGTGGCTGCCCGAGAACTGGGTCAGAATCCCACTTCAGTGCCCCATCTGCTGTGTGGCCCCTGAGAAGCTTCTCGACCTCTCTGAGCCCCCTTTCTCTTTTGCAGGCTGGCAAGAATAACAGTTCCTGTGCCCTAGGGCAGCCATGAAGACTAAATAGAAGGATATTTTATGCTGTTATAATTAGAGAACCGCTATCCCCCCTTCGAGAACCACTGAGCGCCCGCACTGAGTGCAAGCACCGTGCCTGAGGCATTGCCGTTATTTGGGCAGTTACTGTTCTGAAGCCCATTTCACAGACAGGAAAGCAAGATGCAGCACAGAGGCAAACAGTAAGGGCCCAATAAGTGCTGGACCGATTTTAAGGCACTTCCCTCCCTTCTCCTAAAGTCGAAAGTGCAGACCCCTGTGGCATCTGGACTCTGGGGGCAAGCCCAGGAAAAGCTCGGGGTTGTGGGGGAGGCTGGAAGAGGGGGAGGGGAAACGTCCTCATCTACTCGGAGGCTCTGGCAAAGTTAAGGCAGGTTTGAAAGCCCTCATGTCCCCCTTCCCCAACTTCCCACAACACCTAAGAACAAAATAACAGCTCCTAGCCTGGGGTCCTGCCTGGGACCACCTCTCCGGGGAAAGCAGGGGAAATCTGAGGCCTCCTGGGGAGGCCCCACCAACTCCCACCCCCACTTCCCGGCCTTCACTCCCCTACAGTCCAGTTTCTGAGAAATGACAGGGCGGGTGAAGGGTGGGGGTTTGGTCCTGAACATCCTCTCAACGTCAGCACTCTGTTGCTGTTTTGCTGCGGGGTTGAGGGAGGCGCTCATTTGCCCTTTGCCCCTCCCTGGGTGTTCAGGGAGAATCTTTATTGAAGGCTTTTGCAAGTCAAAGAATCGGAGCAGGAGGACTTTGAGCAAAGTGGGGCCCTTGGAGCAGCTTGGACTTAGCTCCTGGGAGGTCAGAGGGGCCCCTGTCCCCCACTCTGCAAAGCAGACCTCCCAGGGGAATTCCTGGGAGTAGGGGCCCCTGACTGGCCAGGCACTGTCTCTACCTGGGGTGTCCTAGAGACGGTTCCTGTGCTGCTCAACCTAAGGGTTGGAGGGCTCCTAGCGATGTAAATAACGCGCCCTATCCCCGCATCTTCACGATAATTAGTTTTGCCTCTCACTCCGTGCTCACCTTGTTACCAGCTAGCAGCTTTCTGACCTCTAGATTTAAAAACCAAATGGAGGCGAAACATTAACCACTCAAACTTTCTAGTCCTTTTATTTTGAAACGTATTTTCTCGATGTTTGAAATACACCAAATCTTTAAACAATTTGATCACACAGAGATCCTAGCGCCTATTCGTTTTTAAAAGTAATTTCCGTGGTTCACTTGGTTTTCATATGTGCACTGCGTTTCTCTACCCTAGTGCCAATTAACTCTCATCCCGGGAATTTTTTCTTAATAGTTAGCAATTAATTACCTGCAAAAATTCTATCCCTGACATAAGTAGATGTATAAGACCCGCTATTTTAAAAAGCATAAACCTCAAAAAATGTTAAATATTTTGTTATATGCCCAAGGTCAGCATTGATCCTTTTATCTGGCCTCTCCTCCCACCTCCCTCAGGGTTGAAAACCACTTCGTTCCCACTGTCAGCTGCAGGCAGAACTCTCTCCGCGGGGTCGCTGTTTTTCCCCCAAAATTGAGCTGAGATCCATTTAATGCACCATGAAAACTAACTTAATTAGGAATCAAATTCACTGTTTTGTGAGACCAGCGGTAAGCGTCCAATTCTCCCTCCGCTGCCGCCCCCACATTTCTCTGCGTTTTTTGCATAGCCGCCTCTGCTGAAGTACGTGGCTCCAGGGCAGCCGCCCCTTTGCCGCTGCCCACCTGCCCCTGACTTCTCTCTGCCTCTCTTTCTCCTTTTTAAGCAGCCGAGGCGCACTCTGGTTTTGCAAGTCTGACATTCTTTAACGTCGCCTTCCCGGAAAAAATTTGTCCAGGGCTGGCGTTCGGCCGAGGCGGTGCATCTGACGCCCGGGAGAAGCAGAGCGCGTTTCTTTCCGCGAGGACCTGGGACCCCCGCGGGTTCCGGGGGCGCCACCCCTTGGGGTCGGCGTTGGGACCTGGCTGCGAGGCGGCTCCGCGGCCATCACGGCGCCGGCGGCGGCGAAGGGTGCCGGTCAGACTCGGCTGGTGACTGCTGTTCTAGCTCTGCACCCAAGCGCTCCTCTCCACCGCGGTTTGGGCTAATGATGGGTCCTGCCGGCTTGAACGCCGTGTTTATTATACCTTCACCAGCCCAGGGGAGGGGTGCCCGCCTGAGCGCCTGGGGTCCAGGAACGCCGGAGCTGCAAAGCCGAAAACTTTTCAGGCTGAGAAAGGGACTTAGGGGCCCCCTCCCACCACGCCTTTTTCGCACTCGCTTGGCCTTGACTTGGTCAAGGGCGGATTCAGCCTGCTTTCAGGCCTCAGGGCCTCGGGGCACGGGGGCGCACCTGGGACCCGCCCCCTTGAGGAGGCACCTTCTGGAAACCAAGGCCCCGCGCATCTCCCGCCGGTACTGCCCCTAGGACGGTGGTGAAACTGCCCAGGCCCCTGGTATCATGATCATATTCAAACCCCAGCCCCTGCCCGCCCCAGCCAGTGGGGGGAGAGGGTTGAGAGTGGGAGGCCTCGGCGCTGTTCTCTGGATGGGACTGAGATTGCCGCTAGACGGTGACGCCTGGGTGGGAATCCGAGGTTCATGAATCTGGGGTGCCTGGAACCGTGCTTTTCCCCGGAAAACCCAAGAAATGCACTTACAGTGCGAGATTGGTTGGGACGTGTCTATAGGGGCAACGGGAAATAGCGAGTACTACGGATTATGTGCTAAGGGAGGGAAAGCAGATCGAAGGTCCATTACTTGCACATTTCTACGACGATTTGGGGCCTGAATCATCCAGGAAACCGGCTTTGTACTCCGCCTGACTGTGCCAGTGTAGACGGAATCTGGGGCGGGGGCCAGCTGATTTTCCAATGCAGTCCCATTGCAGTCCCCGAAAGCCTCCCAATTTTTAAAATTTGGACAGTGCGGGCCGAAATTGGGGTACAGGCGGTGCGGGGGGGCGGGTGGGGGATGCACAGATGTGCGACTCCCGGGTTACTGTAGTAAGCTCTATTTGGGGCGGGGCGCGCCCGCGGAGACCTTGCGCGGCTGGAGGGACACGTGTACAGACGCGTGGGGGTGGGGTGGTTGTGAACCCGGGAACGCAGACCCGCGAGAACCGCCAGATAGTGGCTGCGTCCACTTAACCCAGCGGCAGAGACCCTTTCCCATGGTTGCTCTTCCTCCACCAAAAGCCCACCCCAGCAAGCGTGGGCCTCCAACCCCAGGCCGGAGGTCCCAGGCTGCGTCTCACCTCCCGCCCCCTTCCCCCGTCTCCGCCTTGCGTCCGGCTTAACTGAGACCGCTCCGGTTCCAACTCAATTAGCTCGCTGCAGAGGCCGCCGCCGGCGTCGAGCTGCTCCAGCAATTAGGGCCGCGCCGGCTAGGGCCGGGGGCGGGGGCGGGGCGGGCAGGTAAAGACGGAACCTATTTGCCTAAAGGATTTATCAACAAGTGGCTTAACTAGGAATTTGCGTTGACAACTCAGCACCTCCGTCGGGGCTCCGGCGGCGAAGGGCCGAGATGACAGGCTAAATGGGGGGGTGGGGGGGGAGCGTCCTGGGAGCCGGGAAGACCCATACTTCAAAGCCATCCGAAACCACCTCGGCCGAGCCCCGCGCGCGGCGTGTACCAGGTGGATCCGAGCACCCGGGGCGCATTGCCGGAACTCGGGGCTCGGCAGGCGGGCGATTACGGGCCGGTGGGCGCTGGACTGTCTTTCCCGACGAAGTAGGTGGCCGTGTATATTTTTGTTCAAGTGGTGTTTATGTTAATGAAAAAAGGATGGAATTACAAACAGCCAGCCGATCGCGCCGCGGCCGCCGGAGACTCGCAGCGCTCTCGTCCCAGGCCCAATCAAAGCCAGCGCGCTCTGGGCCGCTCTGGGACCTCCAGCAGAAACCTTCTCCCCTCCTCCTCTAACTGGTGAATTTGTCTTGCCCGCCTCTCTTTCTCCAAATCGAGAACCCTCTGTTTGCAATCAGCCTCCTCACCTCGCTCCCCCCACCAACCCTCGGTAGCGCAATCAGGTTTGTGGATAAGAAAAACCCTAATTTAACCCCCGCAACTCATTTTTTTAAGCAGCACTCAGCTAACGCTTCCGGGACACTCGGATGCTGCTAGAACTCAGTCTCCCTTCTCCCCTTCACCGCTCTGCTCTTTTTCATTTTCTTTTTTTTTTCTTTCTTTTCAATAATATAATTAGCCCGGATTTTGACATTATTTCCTGGCCAGCTGCCTTTTTTTTTTTTTTTCTGGGGGAAAGCAATTAGATTTTCTAAAGGCCCCATTCAGTCCTTCCATCCCGAGAGAACTTTTTTCCTCGCCCCCTTTTCTGGAACCCACTGCCCTCTTCCTCCGATAGGCAAGGACCCTGGCTGTGCTGCCCTCCTTTGCTTTGGTTAGAGAAAAACCGCCAGCAGGAGAGACAACCCGACTTGCAGCAGCGGGAGAAAGACTGACCCACGCGGCTGGGTGACCTGGGCCATGGCTGTGGCCCTGGGACAGGGTCGGTGTTGCCTGGGTCAGGGCAGCCAGGATGATATGGGCACCACGCCTTTGGGCGACCACAGCCCGGCGCTTCCAGGTCCGGTCCACTTACCAGACACCGCATAGCTGCGTCTCCATGGTGAAACGGAGACTCGGCGGGTGTGTAGCCCAGTGGAACTTTCAGAGCCATGTCTAATCTTTTCCTAGAGGACCTTTGACTGGGGAGATTTGGGTTATCCGCCCTATTTTCCCTGGCGGTCGCCATAGTCTGCTTGTGCAGATGCTGTTCCCTACCTTTCTGGCTAATTCAGCCCTGGTGTGGGTTCACTGGCCCCCCGCCCGCCTGCGGGTGGAAGGCAGGGCCCAGAGAACACCCGACCTGGGTTTTCCACCTGGAGAGATGGACCTCCTGGCACTGCTGGGGCGCCATCCCCCACGCCCTGTTGTGAATCTCTGCTTTCCCCGTTACTACAAAGGAGACCGACACTGCTTCAAACACGCTTTGAAGGCCGTGCTCACCAGCCTGGTAATCAGATTAGCACCCCAGCGGTAAAGAAGTCAGTCGATCCCAGGAAACAACACTTTCACAAGGAAGAGGAGACATCGAGAGATAATTACTGAACCAAATTAAAGTTTTGCATGTAAACTTTCTCCTCCCTGGAAGGAGAGTTTTTCTGAGGGTGGTTCCTTCCAACTCCTCCAGGGTTGACGTAGGCACAATGCTCACAGCATAGGGAGTGAGTTACATGGCAATGAGGCATTTCTTTGAGGACTTTGTCCCACTTTCTCGCCTCTGCCACCTCAAAGGAGACCAGCAGACCCCTTGATTGGGGTCTGGGAGGTTGCTGCCCCCAATCAAGGGTTAGCCTGGTGGCTGCTTCCAGGGCCTTGGGTAACAGAGTGGGTCTAGCAGGCGGAGGGCGAAAGACTGTGTTTTTAACTCCAGATCAAAGGATATTGAAGTGGAAGGTGCAAACTAGGTGTGTACGTGCATTTTTAAGAATAGCAGCATCATAGTTTCCACCGGATACAGCAAGTCCCTAACATATCTCCCTCCCAAATAAAAACAGCCAACACAGAATAAAGTGTGCCTAAGTCACAGTTATCGGGCACCTCGTTCTTTCAGCGAACTATGATTTGTCAAACCCGTGCGCACCGCTGACACTTCCTTGACGGCTTGTGTAGCCTTGACGTTGAGCAGCCGAGGGAAAAATCTGAGAAGAGTCAGGGGCGGGTGCGTGAAACGCCCGCGCTGCCACAGGCCTGAATCCGCCCCTCTCCTTCGGGCAGCGCAGGTCACAGGCTCCCACTGGCCCGTGTTTTCCGTATAGAAGCGCTGTAGTTGCAGTTCCAGGGGTGGGAGGCTGGGTGCAATTGCTCCGCGGAGCCCTTTCTGCTGGGTCAGCCGCCCTGCTCAGCCCTGCACCGCAATTTGTCCGACAGCGCGGGTTCCATTCTCTGAATAACCTTCAGCAGGTGCCATAACTGGTCCTCATCCCAGCTCCCTCCGCGCCCTCGCCAGAGGGATAGACACAGGAACGCTTCACACTGGTGTTTAATCTGTCGTGATGGGTGGCGAGGCATGCGCCCGGGTAGCCGGCCTTGCGCTCACTCACGGGGGTGGGGTTGGTTTTTTCTCCCGGTGCTTTGAAAGGAAGGGCAGCAACCTAAAGAAGGAGCGAGATCGAAAGGGTCGCTCCCCAGGGGTAGGGGGCTCCCTATTCCGGCCACACCGGGGTGTTCCAGAGGCAGCCCTGGCGAAAGACTGCACCTGGCTGCTCTAGGGCGCCTGTGCTCTCACCCTGTCTCAGCGCCCCGGGCGCTGCGGGAGCCGCTTTCTCCACCCGCACCACTTTCTCTGGGGCTGGTAGATGCCAGATGCTGAGCCCTGAACTCGCCTGCGAGCTGGTAGGGCCCCTTCTGCGCGTCCCAGCCATTTATTCCATCCTGCAATTAAACCCGAGGTCAAATATCTCCTTAACGACGCTATCAGGCCAGTGGCTCATTATGGCGTATATTTAGCCATAAAATATGGGTTGTAGTGAGGAAGAGATGAAAATTATTGTGTTCTGGGAATGAATCCTTTTAGCAGAAACCAGAGCTGTTATTTACCACGGAGAGCTAAGTACAGGCTCAGTCTTCTAGGCGACCCCAGCAGGATCAGCCGCTCTTCCAGGCCCTTTCCGGCTGTGCCTGTGCCCCCGCCACAGGCCTGGCACCGGCGCGCTGCCTGTGCGCCACTTAGTGTATCCCAGAAGGAGCCGCTCTGGTCGCGGAGGAAGAACATCCTCATGGAGCCCTAGGGCGCTTATGGATGGTGTTCTGTCTCAGTCCCCAAATTCGGATCTCCCTGCAGCCCACTCGCCTAGTCTGTAGCGGGAAAGCCTTTGGCAGGATCATAAGCAGATGGTGTGCTAGCCATGGCTTACTGTGGAACTATCTGGAGCTTAGTAGAGTCAGTACACCTGGCTTCTCGAGAGGCTCTACTTCTGACCGCCGTGGGTGGCTTAGTTAACCTCTGTTGACATCAGTGACCTCCTCTGTAAAATGGGGGAAAGGCCATGCCTTCTCCCGGAAAGCTTAGGAGAATTAAATCCAACGTTAATCTGAAGCCGGTAGCCCAGTGCAGGGTGCAGAGAAGTGTAGTTCATGGTGACCAAATGACAAATCACGAGGAAGGGGAGAAAAATAAGTCTTTGGGCTGCTGATATGAATGCATGAATGAAACCACTCCATGTAAAGGGCTGTCAGTGATTTGGAGTCCAGGATTGGACAGCCCTAGGTTTGGGTGGGGCCCAGACCATCACCAGCGGTGCCCACCAACTTGGGTAACTTTTTTCCCTTGTGCAGGATCCCCACCTGCCTGCAGGGTTGGACAGTCATAGCTTTGTGGGCGGGGTGGGGGGCAGACCTTCACCCTGGGCAGTACCTGCCCTGGAAACGTGCTCAGAGTTGCCGTGATTTGCTGAGATCATGCTCTCTGGTGATCAGCAGTGCTCATCGTAAGAGGACTTGCTCACACGTGCTCTCAGTTCCCTGCTGCCTGCCCCACCAACCCCCGCCAACATCCTGGATGTCCAGGTGGCCCCAGTTGGAACCAGAAGCTTCCAGACACACCATTGATGCTCAGCTTCATCCTGGCAGTGCTGGGGAGATGAGAATTGTGTGGACAGGGACATCCCCAGATTTAGCCTCTCAGGAAGTGGCCGGGTGACCCACAAGCTACAAATATTTGGACAAACCAGATGAGGGAGTCCCCAGTCTAAATGTTTGCCCAAGGCCTCCAAGGGGGCAGATTAATTATAAGGCTAATGGGCCCCCCAGGCCGGGCAGTTGTGTCCTAGAGGAAAGTGGCCATGTCCCCCACCCCCACTGGCCAAGGCCCAACTTTCTTGGCTTCCAAGCTGGGCAAGACACCAGAACTTCCATCCCTTCCCTATGTATGTCCTGCTTAGAGATTCTGGGAGCTCCTGCCAGATAGATGCAGGCTGTGCTGGGACAAGAACAGATTCTACAGACCCACTCCTGTGGATACACACACACACACACCCAACAAGTACCCTGGCACTACCTTCTTAGGGCAGCCTCCTCATATCCATCTGAATACAGAGAAAGCAGCAAGTCCTGGGCAGCTTTCTGAATTTCAGTCCTGGCAAGGCAAGGATGCCCGTGGCCCTTCCTAGAGTTTCCTGCCACTCTGAGAGGGAGGCACTGGGTGGCAGTGCTATGTGACCGTGGCCACGTCCCGCTCCATCTCTGGCCATCTGTTTCTTCTTCTGGGAAACAGGGATTCTTTGTTAACTCTCCAGAGACCACGTCTTTTGCCTGTAGCATTTGATGGTGCCATCATTTTTAATCATTTTGTCTTTCTCTGCAGTGTCACCTTCATCACCACCACTGTCACCCTCATTAAGCACACACCAGTTTTTTCACACGCATTTAATCATCACACCTCTCCAAGGCAGGTGGTATTGTCCCCATTTTCCAAGTGAGGAAACTGAGGTTCAGAGAGGTGGAGTAACTACCCCAGGGACACACAGCTAGTGAGTGATGCCACACTTGTTACCTCTCTGCATCATTTGTGCTCATTGATTGGTGATTAAGGATCTGAGTGGGGGATTTGTTCTAAAGTGACCCTGGCACCCATGGCTAGGGCAGGGGTTCAGGGGAAATGCAACAGGTTTAATTATGTAGATCCACCATTTAACTTAGAGTTTCTATTAAATGATGCTGCAAGATGTAACGTTTGTTACTCAGTTAATATAAATTTGTGGCTTATTGCTATAAAACAATGTGCATTCAGAGCTTGAGTTTCACTGGGTTGCATCCTTTATTCCCCGCGAACTCCGAGGAGGGAAGATAGGCTGCAGGCAGCTAAGGGTTGGACAGACTGCTGGGTGACTCCACGCATCTTCCTTACCCTCAGGTGCGGCTAAAAGCTCTAGCTCAGACCAAGAGGGGGCCATGTCCGAAACAGGCATCACTGCTCCGAACTGGCTTCCTTGCTACTGTTCAGGTTGTTTTGTTGCTGGGAGGGTCCCCCATCTGAGATGACAAATGTGACAGATACTCTTGGAAGTACATGGTCTATTAGTCACTGCAAGAGAATCTGCCACCCAAAGCCTTTATTTCATTGGAAACTTGTTTACTGTCCGGCGAGCTGGCTGCTCTGATGAGGAGCCACAAGTACAATACCCCCATTGTGTCCTTCAGGACCTCAAAATTGCAGTTCTTACACAAACTCAGTTCTTGCTGTGAGAAAGGTTTTCTCTATGCTTCTTCCCCTCCGAGAGAGATTGAATGCTTTCCTTGTGTAAGGCTCAATCAAGCCGTGGAGGCAATAACGGGAGATGCAGGAGGATTGGGCTCCCTCAGGCAATCTTTTCCCTTTGGGGATCATACTTGGGCTTGTTCTTTGGGTTTAACACAGACGCTTACAGCTGACCTATAGGGAGACGGACACTGGGCACAGCCAGCCAGCGTCTGGCCACAGGGAACCCTCACTCACTTTGCAAGGCAGTGCCCGATGTGTATGAGGCACTCCCTGAGTGCCAGGCACCAGGCAGAGTGCTGAGTCTATGATCTCACTCAATCCCCGAAGCGGCATAACGAAGGACGCTTCATATGAGAACGTGGAGGGAAGGAGAGGTTGTGACTCGCCCAAGGGCACACATTAGTGAGTGGCGGAGCCGGGTCTCACACAGGCATTTGGTTTCAGAGCCCAAGTTTGCAGGGCACCTGGCATGTGCTCATTGCCACCACTGACACTGAACATGAGATGCGGGGCACGTGTGCAGGATGAAAGAGCGTCGACAACAGTGCAGGGGATTGGGGCCTGGACTGGGCAGTGTTCAACTAAATCACTAAATTTATACACATCACATTTATGGTAAGCAGTTGACTGCAGAGCACCCTAGAATCACTCTTGAAGTTCTAACCATTGCTTTCCAAACAAAAGAAAGGACGGGCGTGTCTGTTTGTTGTGTGTTTTCGGGCTTGTGACTCATCTGGAGCATCTGTTCCTCATAAGAGCACATTTCCAAACAGGATTTGTGAAGAGGTGACCCAAATTTCCAGACAATATTGGATGCAAACCGATTTGCCAGCAATTGCATCACTGTCAAAACCAGCTCTGCCCGTGTCTTCCGAAGATACCAAGTGAAATACGTATAGATGTGATTTACATCTGAGAAACCAAGGCAAGCGGCCGTGGGAAGGGCCGGAGGTGGAACAGGACTGGACAGGAGCTGATAAATGGTTGTTTCTGAGTACTGGGCAGATAGGGATTGGTTCTCCTATGTTCTTTACTTTCATATATTTCATTTTTTCTGTAACAAAAGCAAATTAAAATCACCTATCTTGATCTCACAGGGGCCAGTGTGGGTTGTGGAGTGAAGCAGGAAGCTCTGCAGAGTTCCTTGGTCAAAAGGATGAATTACAAAAGAACCGCATGAACACCAAGAAGAAGAGAAGGGAATCCTGGGCATTTAAAGCCACAAAGAAACTTGATATGGTCTTGTCTCCTTCTCTCAACTGACAGTGAGAAACTGAAGACCAGAGAGGGTGAGTGGCAGTCAGGTTAGTAGGTTAGTGGTAGCACCAGGACTAGATTTCAGAACTGACATAGACTGCTGGTCCTTTTTTTTTTTTTTTTTTTTTTTTGAGACGGAGTCTCACTCTGTCACCCAGGCTAGGGTGCAGTGGCGCAATCTCAGCTCACTGCAAGCTCTGCCTCCCGGGTTCATGCCATTCTCCTGCCTCAGCCTCCCCAGCAGCTGGAACTACAGGCGCCCGCCACCACACCCGGCTAATTTTTTGTATTTTTCGGCAGAGACGGGGTTTCACCATGTTAGCCAGGATGGTTTCGATCTCCTGACCTCGTGATCCGCCCGTCTCGGCCTCCCAAAGTGCTGGGATTACAGGCATGAGCCACTGTGCCCAGCCGAGCCACTGCTGGCCCTTTTTAAAATCATATCATGCAGCAGAAAAAACTAATTTAGTGTTTACTGTTTGTCTTGCTCCATCTGGGCTGCTCTAATGAAGTGCCATTGACTCAGTGGCTTGTAAACAGCAGACAATTGTTTTCTTACAGTTTTGGAGGCTGGAAGTCCAGGATCAGGGTGTCGGCACTGCTGAGTCCTCTTCCTGGCTGTAGGTTTCCATCTTCTTTTTGTGTCCTCACATGGCAACAAGAGCTCTCCAGGGTCCCTTTTATAAGGGCCCTCACCCTATCACAGGCCTCCACCTTCATGAGCAAATCACCTCCCAAGACCCCACCTCCGCATCCCATCACTTTGGGGGTTAGGATTTCAATGTAGGAATTGTGGGGGACACAAATGTTCAGTCCGTAGCACTGTGAAATCACCTAAGACAGGCTGCCAAATGAGTCTCGTGCGACGTATCTGGAAAAAGAGGTGAAGAACACAGCAAACTCCCTGTACATTCCAAATATCCAATATCTGGTTTGTGTCGTGAGCTGGAGTTTTTCATTTTCTCAGGATGTTTTGGGATTTGCTGACATGTCTGTAGATGCAGTGACTGTACACAGAAGTCACACCTCTTCATCTTTTCAGACTCCTAAGATTGTGGCAGGTGACATGACTAACATACCACTTGAGGTGTTTTGAGTAGATGGGATTTGATACAGGGCTTGAGGTGCTTCCAAAATCACTGGAGAGGCTGGCAGAGTGTGTTCCACACTGGGCCTCTGGAAACGACTGTGGGAGCAAAGTAGGATTGGCACCAAAGAGCTGTAAACCGGAGGTGAGAAGCAGAAGGTTACCACTGGAACTGGTGGGCTCAAGAATGCCAACAAACCGGGCACAGTGGTTTATGCCTGTAATCCCAGCGCTTTGGGAGGCCAAGCCCAGGAGTTCAAGACCAGCCTGGGCAACATAGGGAGCTCCATCTCTACAAAAAAAAAAAGAAAACTAGCCAGGTGTGGTGGTGTGTGCCTGTAGTCCCAGCTACTTGAGAGGCTGAGGTGGGAGGATCACTTGAGCCCAGGAGATTGAGGCTGCAGTGAGCCATGATCACACTGCTGCACTCCAGCCTGGGAAACAGAGCAAGACTTTGTCTTAAATAATAATAATAATAAATAAAATAAGATGAAAAATAACACAAACAACTCTGGTTGCAATCCAGGGTCGGGAAGGCTCTGCCCTCTTGCCCCTTGGCACCCCAAGGTGGATGCCATAGAAAACCTCGAGTTTCCATGCTGTGACACCAGCAGGACGCATCAGGAGCTGGTCTCTGCCCCAGGTTTCTTGTGACCGCATCTCATTGGTTGAATCTCATTCACCTCCAGCACCTTGGCTGCAAGGGAGCCTGGGAAATGTTTTGTTTTGTTTTGTTTCACTTTCCAGACTAGGAAGATACATCGAAAAAGGAAGTGATTGCACCACTGTACCCCAGCCTGGGCGAGAAATTCGCTGGCAGTGTCAGCCGCTGTCTCCCTGCACTTCATCCGTCTGATATCCCCAGTACCTAGTGCAGTACTAGGCATACACTGTACTTCAAAAGGAAGCATTAGTCTGCATTAATTATCACCAGTGCATTCGTCTATCTATTGTCTGTTCATTCAACAAATATTTAGTAATAACCAGGCATTGAACTCGTGGTTAACAAGGAGCTTCCATTCTGGTTGGAAGAGGCAGACGGTAAGCAGCACAAATGGGCAAGCCCACGGAAAGACGGTTTCAAATAGAGCTAAGTGCAATGAAGAAGGTAAACCAGGTAAGGAGATAGAGAATGACAGCAGGAGGGACACACCTGACCTGGTGCCATTTGAGCCGAGGCTTGCATCATAAAGAGTCAGACAGGAAACAATCCAGAAGAAGAGTGTTCTAGACAGAAAGCATAGCACATGCAAAGGCCCTGAGGTCACAGCAATGTGATGTCTTCCAGGATCTGGAAGGAGGCCAGTGTAGCTGGGACTGGGGGAGTAGAAATCTGAGAAAGCAGAGAGGATGGAAAGCGAGGGTGGAAAGAGTAGGCAGGGGCTGTGGTGATCCTGCCAGCCTAGTGAGCCGGGAAAAGCATGCATTCTATTCTAAATGGGATGGTTAAGCATTGAAGGTTTTTAATGAGAATGACATGCTCTGTTGGTGGTTTAGACCATGTCTACAAACTCTCTGATGCTTCTTCTCTGGAAAATGAGGTCTGGGACTCCTCCCCTGGAGTTGGGCAGGCCTTTGAGATCGTTTGGGTGGCTCGACTGGCAGAAATGACTCTGTGTGACTGTCAAGGTTAGGTGAGTAGAGAAGCTTCTGCCTGGGCCCTGTCTCAGGATGCACGCTTTAGGAGCTGCGTTGTAAGGAGTCCTTGTAAGGAGTCCAGCTACTCTGGACTCCTTGTAGAGAGGCCACAGAAAGGTAATAGAGAGTTCCAGAAGCCTCTGCCTCACCAGCCTCAGCTGTTTGGGTATTCCCAGCCCAGGTGCCAGACACAAGAGTGAAGAAGTCTTCAGATGACCCCAGCCTAGCCCTCCCTGAGGGTCAAGTGCATAAGAGATCCCGAGCCACAGCCACTCAGCCCTGCTCCTCTCGAATTTCTGACCTATAGGAACTGCGAGAAGTAATGAAAGATTGCTGTTTAAAGCCACTGCATTTTGGCGTGATTTGTTATGCAGTCATAGATAACCAGAAAACATCGGATTTACATGTTAAGGTAAACTTTTTATTGAAACATCACATACACACAGAGATGTCCACAAACTGGCTCAGTGAGCTTTCTCAAAGGAAACACATTCTCTGAGCAGTGTGCACATCTGGACACATCATCTCCATCCTCCAGAAGCCCCCTCCTGTTACCGCCACTCACAGGTCACCTGTCTCCTGACTTGGAGCCACAGAGATAGTCCTGCCTATTTCTGAACGTGGTATAAATGGAATCATATGGAATGGGGTTGGTTTCTTTCACTCTGGGCTGTGCTTACGAGAATCACCCAGATTGCTGCATGGAGCCATCGTTTATTCATTTTCACCACCATAGAGTATCCCACTGTTGATGGGACACAGGCTATTTATTCCTTCTACTGTTGAGGGACACACAGTTATTTCCAGCTGGAGACTGGTATATGTCTCTTGGCTACCTTCTGCATGCATTTCTGTTGGAGGTTGTTTCAGGTATCTCTTAATGTATGACAGACCATCCTCAAATTGAGTCCTTGAAACAATAACCATTTTCTTCTTTCTCAGGATTTGGTTCATGGGATGGGCTCAGCTGGGCAATTCTTCTGTTCCATGTGATGGTACTAGGGCTGCAGTCATTCAGAGGCTCAACTGGGCCGAAGGTGCAAGGTTTTTTTGCTCATGTGGCCATCAGTGGTGTTTGCTGCTATTGGGAGCTCCACTGGACTTTTGACCAGAGCTCCTCAGCTCACCTCTGTGTATCCTTGCCATGTGGCTAAGGCTTCTAACAACACAGAGGCTGGATTCTAAGAGGAGGGAAGTAGAAGCTTTCAGCCTTCTTAAGACCAGGATTCAGAGGTCCCAGACTGTCATTGTACTGACCAGAGCATTTACAGGCCAGCCCAGTAATTTTTCCACCTCTGGGCAAGAACAGGTAGCATATGCCGAGGGTAGGGGTAGCATTGTTGGGGACCATCTTTGGAGCAGTATGCCAAGGAGTAAATTGCTGGGCTGCTTTCTACCTGGGGAAGTCCACTGTGCTTGCTTGTGGAGAGTGGATTGTGTGCTCAGAGTCCACCAGGATTTAAGAATCAGCTCCCAGCCCTGCTCCCCTTGCCTCAGCCTGGGCATTAGGGACCTATGGTGAGAGCACTGAGCCATTGTGAATCAAGGCCCCTCCCTCAACCTGCATACTGAGGCGAGAGGAGCTTTCTTGATTTTGGTCCTAGGCTTCTGCCTGTGGGTTGGATTCCAGGGGCACTCCATCCTCCACAAACCAGGGACAGGTGCAGCCCTTCCATGGAAGTTGTCCACACTTCACCCTAAAGACAGATCCTGCTGTTCAGCAGCAATGTGAGTGGCCCACGCATTTGCCCAGCATGAAACCGTTTTCAAATTCCTTTCCAATGCACAGTCCCATCAGGCGGTCACATCACGATGACAGCTCCTCGAAACACCTTTTGGTTTGCAGTTGCGTAGCTTAGAAGTAGGAGCCTGCACAACTTCAGGACTTCACAGAAAGAACACACTTTGTGCTCCGAGAAGTTAGTTATGGGAATATCTTGCAGCCTGCTGCTCTGAGCCTGCGCTCCTGGGTGTTTCCCCGGAGGTCCTGTGTATGAGGATACTCATCAGCATGGGGTTTGGGGAAGCCTAGCACTGGAGGCAACCTAGGTGGTCCTCTCCAGGGGAGTGGGTAAGAGCCCCGCAGTGTATGCATATGAGGGGATCCTATGCAGCAGTGAAAAGCATTGAAGGGAAAGGATGTTCAGCAGTGCTCTGAATCTGGTCAGAGCAACCTGAACACATTTTAAACACAGGGCATTTAGAACTAGGGTAGAGGCACAAACTCAGATTCTGAAGGTAAATGTCCAGGTTCCAATCCAAGCCCCCTCGTCAGTTGACCACGACTCCCCCAAGTTACCTGACCTCTGTGTTTACATCCTCAAAGTTAAGTAGTCAGGAAAGGGGGCTTGGGGCTTGCCACATGAATGGTTGCCGCTCTCCTTTGCAAAGTGTAGTCCCCAAAAACAGGTGGAAGAGGGAGGGGTCCAATTAGAAGGCCGAGTACCAGCTGCCGTGAATATGCCAGAGCCGCTAGCTAGTGATATATAAGTCAAACCCGGTGGGACAGCAGAGCTAGGGTGACCTTACATTCTGGGAAAGAAAAGATGCCTGTTGTCCTGGCTTTTTATCCAGCTTAGACAAAGATGGGCAAAGAAAATAATTTAGAAAATGGTAGAGATGGGCACAGAGAAAGGGCACAGATGGAAGCACAAACAGAAGGCCACGTGATGGTGGAGGCAGACACTGGAGAAATGCCTTTGCAAGCCAGGGAATGCCAAGGATGCTGGTGATCCCGGGAGCGAGATGAACCTGGAACACGCTCTCCCTCAGAGTCTCCAGAAGGAACCGGCCTTGCATCACCTTTTGGACTTCTGGCCTCCAGAACTACACAAGAAAACGTTTCTGCTATTAGAGGCCATCCAGCTGGTGGTCATTTGTTATGGCACCACAGAAAAAAATATAGATTTAGGCATCTAATTTGCATATGTAGATGTGCATGTGTATTTGTTAAATAAAACATAAGGCATAGTAACTCAATGGACAACAATACAACTCATTAAATTGTATTGGTTAAAAAAATGATAGATATCACCCACACATTTTTATGTGCTGGTAAAGAGAAAAATCCAAGACTACATAGGGTTCCTCTTATTTTAATTATTTTATTCTTTTAAACAACAAACAATGTGGCTAAAGCAAACAGAAATTATTTTTTCATGAAACAAACAGAAAGGGTTCAATGCACTTAAATGATCAAAATGATCAACCATTCCCACCAGCATGGAAACAGGGCTGGGGTTGCAGACAGTGATGTGTGTGGTGTGCATCTGTGGGGTTTGGGGTTTTGCTTATTTTGAGGGATGGGAGTAGAAGCCTTTCCGAGAAATGCACACCCAGGAGCGAGTTCCTGGGCCACAGTGCTGGCTCCCTGCTGACTGGTTCATGGTGCAATCTGGGTTTGGGGGCAGCTTTGCTGCAGGCAGGAGCCTCAACCTCTCAGAATAGGATTCCACTCCTGAGACCTCATCTGCCCCTGAGTCTCAGGACACACCGGCCGGAAACGGCAGCCCTTCTGCGTCAAGCAAACAGCACTCATGCCTTTGCAGTTCCCCAGTGCTCCCAGCACACCTGCAGCGTTTGGGAACACTGTTCTGTTTTCTCTGTGCGCTCATCTACTTGGATGCCAGACTTCATCATCCTCATTCTACAGGGGAAACTGAGGCACGGAGCGGTTAAAGTCACTTTCCCACTGTAGGGACAACAGGACTAGAACCCCAGAGCTCCACCATCCAACTGAAGGAGGAAGGGGGCTTAGCTGCATGGAAAGGGGGTGCCCCACGGAACACACCCTTGGCTTCACCTTCACCTGTACTTGGCCGCCTCCATTTCCCCTTTCTATCTTCCTGGGCCTCAGTTCCAGGGCCACCTGGAGGGGCCGTCCGCACACCAGGGCACCCTCCCCCCACTCCTCCCCATTTTGCTGTCTGCGTGGTGCCTTATTTGTCACTGTCTGAAGTTATCCTGCTTTTGTCAGGGTCCCAGGGGCACAGAATATTCTCTCTTGTTCCTGGAGGTCGTTGCCTCCCCAGCACTTAGTGGAGTGCTGGCTCCCAGGTCCTGGGTCTGCATTCTCGTGGATCAAGCGTGCAGTGCTGATGGAGACATGAGGGGCTTGGGCCCTGACCTCAGCCTCTGACATTTACATCCGTGTCTGGAGTGCCAGGCACATCATATTTTACCCTCGATGGGAACAAGACAGTTGCCCCATTTTGATGTAAGAAGAGGCCAAGTCCCCTGACCCAGGTCACAGCAACAGGTGAACTGAGAGCCCGGCACCCCTGACTCCTGAGTCCCAGGCTGCAGTCTGGCCTGAGGGCTGGGAAGACTTAAGGAAATTCCAAAGGAACAGTTACTCTTTTTGTTAGAAGTCAATAGCCATGAGACTAGGATGCTGGATGCCCAGGGTCTCGCCATCTATAGATTTAGACAGAGATTCCAGAAACGAGGCAACAGGCATGAATTCACCCCACAAAGGCCAGGCCATCCAAGTAGGACACCCCATGAGAAGGAAGTGGGTTCTGTGCCCGCCTCAGCCTGTAAAAACAGGACAGCAGGGCAGAGGAATGAAGAGTCCCCATCCAAAGGTTCTGCGGGGCTTCCACACCATCCCTGCGCCATCTCCCTCGGGCCTCTGGTGAGCATGTGTGCACGGGACACTAGGACCCTATTTTTTTAAGCCACTGTGGTCAAGTCTCTCCTACAGCAGCTGTACATGCTTGGTAACTAAAAGATGCTTGAATGTCTGACTCCTTTTGCATTTCCTTGAGAGGCAGCAGTTCACCCCAGGAAGGATTAGGATGTTATGGTTGGAATGCAGAGAGAAAGCTTTTGATTTCCAGAACAGGCTATTTGAGTGTGTGTCATCCCAATGGCCCTGCAGTCCTGCATTCTGACCACCTGCCCTTTCCATCGCAGGAGTCAAGACCTCTGAAACAGGTTGTGGAGTTTCACAGAACCCACAAGTAGAGGAATCCCTGCCTGCACCTGCACTGGGAATCCTTCAGAAGGGAAGGCTGAGAGAATCGAGGTGAGGCTGGGGTGGGTATGGCTGGGTGGGGTGAGGGTGGTGTTCTCAGGGTTGAACCTCGTGGGGTAGATGCAATCTGAAAACTCAGGGAGTCTGAGGACTGTGCGACCTCCAAGCAACTACCCTAAACTACCCGTCCATGATTTTTAGATAGAGCTGCACTCTGCTCTGCAGGAAGGAGACAAAAATTTCCGAGATGGCAGAGAAAAATAGTCACCCTCGTGTGGGAGTGCCCTGGGGCTGCCAAAGAAAATTACCACCACAAACTTGGTGACTTAAAACAACAGAAAGTTATTTTCTCCTAATCCTGGGGGCCAGAGCCTGAAATCAAGCTGTCAGCAGGGCTGTTTTCCCCAGAGGCTCCACGGGCAGCTATTTCCTGCCTTTTCCAGCTCCTGGTGGCTCCAGGCACTCCTGGGCTTGGGCAGCTTCGTTCCAATCTCTGTCTCTGTGTCTTCTTCTTCTTCTGTCTCTTACAAGGGCACTGCCATAGGACTCAGGAACCTTTCCAGACAGGATGGTCTCATGTTGAAATGTCTAACTGATAATATCTACAAAGACCCCTTTTGCAAAGAAGACCTCACGCACAGGCTCAGGGGTTAGGATGCGGCCATCTCTTCTTAGTGAAGAGTCGTGAGGGCTACCATTCAGCCCACTACACCCAGCAGTAGCTGTTTCATGCCCTGCAGCTGCACTGAGATGACAGAAGTTGTTGTAGGAAATTCTTCCATTTTTTTTTCCTGGAAAGCAAAACTAGTGCAGGAAGAAGGGAGGGGAGAGTAGGAGATGTGTCTGGAGTATGGGCTTGGCTGCTGCAGTGCAGATCCAGAATAGCACAGGTCTGAATAAGAAGGAAATTAAGTCTTGCTTGTTCACTCCAGGTGTGCAGTGTGCAGGGCTAAGTGGCAGTCCCCTGTGCCAGGGATTCAGAATCTCCTGCTGGTTCCTCTGCCAACCATAGGCTGCTGTACCCATCTGCATGGCTCACCTCCAAGTCCTCTTTCTGGCCAAGGGGAGGGATGTTCATGACTAATGGTGAGGTTGTTGCACATTGGCATGGCTGAGAGCCTCCTTCTGGTGCCATGTATTCTAACTGCCTGTATTCTATTGGTTGTTCAATGTTTGGGCTGCCACCCCTGGTATATCCCTCCCCTTGAAGGCATGACCCGGAAGTTATACCTATCATGTCCTCTTCCACTCACACCCTATTGGCCAGTATTTGGTCATCTGACCACAGCTAGCTGCAAGGGAGTCTGGGAAATTTATTCTTTATTGGAGATGGCCATCTGCCTGGCAGAAAATTCTAATAATGGATACTGGGGAAATGGATAACTGGGTGATAGCTAACATTCTCTGCAAAGGAGGAGTCTGGCTTTCTGGGACCAGGGTCAGCATCTCCTGGCTCTTCCAATGACTGAGAGATTGCTGGAGAAAGGCTGATGGGTCTTTGCCTGGAAAAGCCCTAGATCTTATGGTGGCCTGGATCCTTGAGGATAGCAGTTATGGGACATCGCTGGCTTCACTTTTGCTTGTTTTGCTGCCCCAGCATGACAAGGGTTCAGCTTTCTGTCCTTTGAGATGATAGCCCACTCTCTGCCCATATAGTTGAAGAAAACTGCATTGATTGTACACTTTGGTGCTAGGTACTGTAGCAAGCATTTCTCCATGTATTACTGCTGTTTAAGAAGCTGCAGGAGCTCTCTGGCAAACTGCCGTCTGCAAAATAGGATGTAAACAATCCCCCAGAGTAGCCTGCTCAAGGCCTTTGGGGACCTGGGGGTAGCCCCCAGCATGAGTTGGCTGTGGGGTGCTATGTTGCCCAGCAGGCTGTGTGAGGTTACTAGCCATAGAAAGGCAAAATCACCTCCTTTCCTTGGCGATATCCTACTTGCATTGTGTGTTTCAAAGCCTCCTGCCAGACCCCAAACCAAGCACTCACCCTGTCCTGTTCTCGTTGTGGTTCAATGATAATAGAGAGTGGACCTGCTCTAGTCCACTCATTCATTCACTTTTTCAGCAGTCATTCATTTATTCAGCAAATAAGAGTACGTTCTAAAGGCCAGACCATGTGTTAAACGCACCAGGCATCATCTCTGCAGCTAAGCAGTGTGTGATATTATGGATAGACAGGCACAGACACGATTATATCATGCTAAACTATTATGCTAAAAGTAATGTGAATTGGCCAATAAGGATATGGAAATATGGAAATAGGTCCAGCCTCACTAGAACTGTTCAGGAAATGTGAATACTATTCCCCCAGATACCTGCTTCTGGGTGTATATCTAGAGGAATTGAAAATGGGGCTGAGTTTGGTGGCTTGCACCTGTAGTCTTACCTACTCAGGAGGTGGAGGAGGGAGGATCTTTTGAGGCCAGGAGTTCATTGCTCTAGTGAACTTTGATCACACGACTTCATTCCAGCCTGGGCGATAGAGCTAACCCATCGTTTAAAAAAACAAGAAACGAAAAAACAGAAACTGGATCTTGAAGATACATTTGCACACTTACATTCACAGCAGCACGATTCACAACAGCCAAGAGGTGGAGGCAACCTGCCTAAACCTGCCTGTGGCAGGGGCCAAGGTCACTGACAGATGAATGGAGAAACCAAATGAAGGAACATTTTTCACCCACTGGATTAATTATATTATTGGTGGGAGTATCAGTGGCTGAACTCTTTGGTTAAGTAATTTCGGAATAACCTTAAAATTTTAAATGCATGAATCCTGTGATATGGCAGTGTCTCATTTGCAAGTTTTGAGAAACGAAAGGAGGTGACGGGTTGGCTTAAGTGCAACAGTGGGACCGCTTAGCACTCTGCCCGGCAACCAGCTAGCACTCAAGAAGTGGCATAGAACCTTATCATTCCACCGGTGCTGAGAAGACCTCCCTCCCCTCACACCTCCCAACCAGCTTAGTCATAGGAGCAGTGTTAGCAGTCAGGGTTTCCAGAGAAACAGAACACACACACACACACTCACATGCACACACACACACAAACAGAATATCCCCTGCGCACACACACACACACAGAACATCC
>NW_012121376.1:3799915-3841707 GCF_000951035.1 Colobus angolensis palliatus
CACACACACACACGCACACACACACACAGGTTTACATGGCTGTGGAGGCTGGCAAGTCTGAAATCCACAGGGCAGGCCGGCAGTCTGGAAACCCAGGCAGGAGCTGATGCTGTGGTCTTGAGGCAGAATTCCTCCATCCCAGGAAAACCTTGGATTTGGTTCATAAGGCCTTCACCTGATCAGATGAGGCCCACCCATGCCGTCAAGGGTAATCTGCTTCCCTGAGAGCCGACGGATGGTAGAGGTTAAACACGTCCACCACATACCTTTGCAGCAACATTTAGATGAGTGTTTGAATCGCTGGGCACTACAGGCTGGCCACACTGATGCATAAACCTGCCTGTGGCAGGGGCCAAGGTCAGATCACACTGTCCCTGACTGGGTCCCTCTTCCCTGCAGGCCCAGGCTCTGCCTGTATCTGACGTTGGGCCAAGCCTTGTAGCACCACCACTTGGGATTATACTGAGGTACTGACTGACACTTTAAGGTTTTTGTCTTTCTCTACTTCTGAGCTTATCAATGGGACAAAAAGTCAGAGCTTCAGCCCATTGCTGGCCTTTCAGCCACCTGGCAAGCCCACAGTTGGACGGCCTCCTCCGGAGAGGCACCTTGCCATTGGTGAAAGAAGGGCAGGAAGAGAGGATGAGCACAGCAACACTGACTGAGCATTTATTATGCACCAAGGGCCTTTATCCCACTTCTGAGTATTAACTTCTTTAATTATACAGTTAGATACTATTATATTATTACACCCATTTTACAGATGAGGAAACTAAGGCCTCCAAAGTTCAGGCAACTTGCTCAGGTTTTCATGGCTAGAACAGGGAGGGTCAGGATTTGAACACAGGCCCTCTGGCTCTATCTACACTCTGTTCTCTTGATCAGATGTCACTGTCTGTCCCTATGTCAACCTTGGGGCTGACAGCTGAGAGCAGGACACACACCCAGGAGTCTTAGCCTCAACCCTGAATTCCTCTTTTGACAAATGGAAACCTCATTCCACTCTTGCCAATGCATCTTCTAATCCAGAGCAGAACAGAATCCCCATCTCTTTCCTCTGGAATGTTGGGAGAATTTGTGTCTGTCAAATGCTTTGGAGAAATGTGAGAAGAATGTTTAAAATGCCATATCCTTTTTTCAAAAAAACCAATTATAAGTTTGCCTTTGGGGCAAACATAAAATCTCAAACTTTCATCCCACTGGAGTGAACGAAAATAATTACTCCGTTAGGTTTTCAGCAATTGTGCAATTGCCCTGGATTTCACATTCAAATTCCAACCAGGAGGGAACTGCGATCTTGGAGAGAATTCTAAAGAAGTGCTGCGAAGGCACAGGTCTCTTCCACAGGGCCCAGGCCTCAGAGCCAGCAGAAACTTTGCAAGTGGCATTTGCAGTCAAAGCAATTCTGACAGCTCCTCTGGAGGGGTCTGGTAACTTCACTCTGCAAACTGGAAGAAATTAGCTCTGACCACAGACCATCCGACAGACCCGTATTTAATAATACTTCCCAAATGTGTGAAGCACTTAGTTTTAGAATAACAGGAAGAACGGAATCGCCTGGAACTACAGATTTGAGTTTCATTCTGGCCATCACACCCTCCCAGGAGCCTTGCTCCTCTGGCGTCCAAGAAGGGTGGCCAAAGCCCAGTGCTGCTCCCCTGTGGCCCCCACCCCAGGTCTGGCCTGTCTCAGAGAAGGGTGATGTTGAGGCTCTGTGCCCTGCACCCCTGGCCTTCTCAAGGCAGAAGTCAGGTCTGCCTGGGGAAGGAGCCCACGTGCCAGCTCCGGCCTGGAAACGTGAGTCTCCACAGATTCCTCCAGGCTGCGGAACGGCTACAAAATTGCTCCCTTCCTTCTCAGCTGCTCCTGGACAGCTCCAGGAGGCCTTTCCGACAAGAGAGCATTGTGTCCCATTGGAGCCCTCCCCTGTCACAAAGGGGGCCTTTCACAGCGGCAACTGGGGAGGGTGGGGACCTCGAGGCCCTCTCATTAACCAGCTCTGGGCACAGTGGCTGTGGCTCGAGCTACCACTACCTGGAACGGGCTCTCCTTGGAGACAAACCCTTTATTTGACTTCCAACAGGGAGCTCTCCTGAAGGAGGCCAGCTTGTTTGTTGAGAAGAGAAGTGGTTGGCTACTTACTGCAAACAGATGGTACAAAAAGTTCACATATCCCTTCCGGAATAAGGGCTGTAGAGGGATAGATGGGCTTGTGATGGGAATGGTTTTCAGAAGGATATGCAAGAGACTGACGCTCCTGGTTGTATCTGGGTAGCTGGGTAGTGTGCAGAAGGGACAGGAGGGAAAGAAACTTACACTCTGTCCCTGTGGACTTAGGCACATTGAACTATGTGAACAAATATCTAATTCAAAAATATCCTCACCCTGCAAAAGGCTAAATATATACTCCCATCTCAGAGGGAGGGCGAGTGGGGATGGGAAGTCCTGCTGGCTATCCCTGGAGACTGGACAGGGCGTGTGTGTGTGTGTGTTTGTGTATGTGTGTGTGTGTATGTGCACGTGCACCTGGATGTGTGTGAGAGAGATCTAAAATGTAATTGCTTTCAGTGGAATATGGCCCCACTGTGTAATTAAACCAAGAGGGCTGTCGGCTCCCAGAGTTTAAGCAATTTCATGTGCATTTGGTGATTATGCCTCTCTCCTTGGATAAAAGTGCTGCTTCTATTTTCACCATACACAGTGATTCCCAGACTCGGATGAAGGGTCACCTTCCCTGCCCACCTCGGCATGAGGCTCCCTCCAGCTGGCAATTCCGGAAGGCTGGGCTTCTAGTGGGTGCTGGGAGGGGAGGTCAAAGAGAGAAACTCCAGGAACCTCTGCCACCGCCTCGGCCAGAGAGGGAGCATGGCAGCGCTGGGCTTCTCTGGACTGACGGGGCCACTGTGTTCTGCGTCATCCAAGGACACACATGCTCAACTGAGCCAGTCTTTTATTGCTGGAGGCGTGGGTGTCCCTGCTCTTTGATCCACCACTCCTCTCTGGTTTCTTCTGTGACCCATGGGTTATTTGGAAGAGTGTTCCTTAATTTCCAAGTCTCTTGGGACTTTTTCCAGATATTTCCTTGTTGATGCCTAACTTAATTCCGTTGTGGTCGGGGAACATATTCTGGACGTTTAGTCTTCTGCAATGTATTACAACTTGTTTTATGTTCCAGCATATGGTCTGTCTTGATGAATGTTTCACATGCCCTCACAAAGAGTGAGTGTTCTACCCTTGTTGAGTGAGTATTCTGTACGTTCTGTTAGGTCAAGTGGTTGCTAGTGTTGTTCCAATCTTTTATATTTTTACTGATTTCTTTTACCTATTTCGATCAACTACTGAGAGGATTTTAACATCTCCAATTATGATGGTTGATTTCTTGGTTTCTCCTTTTTTACTATAAAACTTTGCTTTATGATATTTTCAAGCTCTGTTATTAGGTATATACACATTTACCTATTCACATAGGCTAATATACATACACATATATGTTTATTAATTATAACATTAACAAATATTAATGTTTTATTAATTAATGTGTAATTAATAATGTATTAATTATAACTTTATAGTAATATATAATATATAATTATATAAATATATGATATAAATATAAAATGTATAATAATATATTAATTATAACATAATTATAATTAATAATATATTACTTATAACAAAATATTAATGTTTTACTAATTAATATGAATGCATATATAGATGAAATTATGTATATATACAATATATAATATATGTGCATACAGCACACAGACACACATGTAGAGAGAGCTCACTCCCATCTCTGTGCCCCATTTTCTCAGTTTTTAGCATCTCCTCCTCTCTGCCCCCTTCCTGGATAACCACTTTTATTCTTCTAGGATTACTTTATGCACATAAGAGAAAGTGCTCAATCTACACTCTGTTCTGCAACTACAGTGGACCCTGAACAACGTGGGTTTGAACTGATTCAACATGGGTTTGAGTCCATGTATCCATTTATATGTGAATTTTTTTCAAACAAACAAGGATGGAAATACAATGTTCATGGATGTGAAATCCGCACACACAGAGGGCTGACTGCTGGTATCACAGGTTCCACAGGGCTGACTGCAGGACTAGAATACGTGCAGATATGATATATTCAGGGGTCCTGGAACCAAGTCTCCGAGTATAGCAAGGGATGACTGTGTATATATTATTCCTCCCACAAAAAAGTTAGTGTATCATAGATACCATTTTGCAGTTTGGCTCTCTCCCTAACAACATACCTTGGTGCTCCTTCCCTGTCAGCCCCAAAAGAGCTTCCTCCATCTTGGTGGTAGCTGTCTGATATTTAGTCTACTATCATTTCTTTAACGAAACTCCACTGATGAACATTTGGTTGGTCACACACACTGGCTGTTACATCATGCGGCCTCTCTCTGTCCCACCTTCTAGATCGCCTCCACCCTGCTTCCCTGGTCCCCACAGCACACCCCAGCCCAGGAACCAGTCAGGTAAAGGGAGCACCCTTTCTCTTTTAGAAGGTGGGGCAAGAGGATGGTGGTGAGCAGTCCTCATTTGACATTTTCCTTCTTTCATACACAAATGCCTTGGCGTTACATTTGTCAGCATGCAGCTATGCCCTGCAGCCACTGCAGAATGCTCGCATAAGGAGCTCTTCTCTGCACATACCCCAACACAGTGATGGCATCTTGCAGCTGCTGCTTCTATCCAAGGCACTGCAGCCTAGTCGTCAAAAGCCCGCAGCCCAGCTCTGCCAGCAATGTACTGTGTGCTCTTAGGGAATCTCCTGGCTTCAGGACAGTGGGATAGTAACAGCTAACACTGGGAGGGAGGTGCTTATCATGTACCCAGAACTACTCTTAAGAGCATTGCATATTTAGCCTTATTTGCTTAAAACAACATTTTGAGGTCAGTCACATTATTTTCTCCATGGTGTCTTTCGGAGTCACAGAGAGGTTAAGTAACTTGTGCAAGGTCACACTGCTCAGCAGAACTAAGATCCAATCTTAGCAATCCAGCTCTAGGTTATTATGAGGGTTCAGTGTATCAGTGAGCAGAAAGCACTTGGGCAAGGACCCAGTGCACAGAATGTGCTCATGAAAGCTTAGCTCTTGTCATCATGACTTGCCTAAGGAATTAGGATATGGCTGGTCTCGCCTAGGTGGGGAGGAGGGAGAACTGAAAACTACCACTAAGACTTAGAAAAGTCTAAGATTCCAATTTACTCTGCCAAATTTTTAAAAGCTCTGGATTCATGGGAGAGGAGGAGGAAGAGCAGCTAAAAGCAGCTCCTGCTGGGATCAGATGGGAAGCGCCAGGTGGGGTGAGTGAGCCCGGGTCACCCTGTTATTACAAGCCCCGCCCGAGAAGCCTGGGTTCCCGTCCATCCTCCCAGATCGTGCTAGCACAGGGCTCTGTCAACGTAAAATGTGCAAATGATTTGGCGTCCCCCCTCCCTTGCTTTTCTTTGCAGCAAACAGAGAAGCAAAGAAGTTAGCAAGCTTGTTTTGGCAGAAGAAAAAACACAAAATGCCCAACCACAGATTCTCAAAAATATTGCTAAGCACTAATTTTGCTAACATGTTAGACAGCCTTCGGATCTAGGCAATCTTGTTCCTCAGCTGGAAAGAGTTCCCGCAAGCCATGTGATTCCAAATCCACCCTGGGCGTATGGGGATAATGAGAAAATCAGCTCCGGCCTTCCCTGGCCTTCCAGCCAAGCTGAATGGGGGCATTCCCTGGTGCTTCAACCTGGGGCCCACCCAAAGGATGCTAGTTGGCCTGCAGAGGCCTCAGCCCTGCCCTCCTGGACTCAGGTAAGACCCAGAGGTTTCCATGCCCTCAAAATAATTGGTCAGACAAAAACTCACTGCCCAGGTCAAAGTCACAGCACCAGAAAGCCAACCTGAGGACGAAGACAAGGGTCCTTGTTGGCATAGTCCCCTGATTGCCATTCGAGGTCAGCATCTCCATCAAAATGGGCTCGATGCCGAGGCAAGAAGGAGAACATCACTGTTAAGAAGGTAATGAGTCACAAATGCTATTTCGATGGTTTTCTTTGAAAGAAATACACATAACCAAACCAATTTTAATTAAAGATCTTGTCTTTGTAATCAGGCAGCCACAAATGAAGGCAAAACTGCTTTCATGTGGCATAATATACACAGAGCTGAACTAGTTTTCCCATAAAAGGGCAGGTTCTTTTCTTCAAATAAGAAAATAGTTTGTTCCTAACAATATGGGGGATGCAACAAAAAGCTGTCTTTTGCGAAGTATAAAATTGCAAATCCTCCCGTGGAAGCCATTTGTTGATGCTAAACCTATGCGAACGTTTGCCAAACGCACATGCGAGCTGGGATTATCCGACCCTTTGAGATTAGACATGTGATCCTGATTTTTAAGTGAAAAATGCAGCCAGAGACCAAATAAACATACCTACAAGTACAATGAAAGCTTAAATGGTTGAGAAATGATTGTAACACACCCCGGTGTGTATTTCTGAGGAAGAATCAACATGCACATGGAAATTGATGTTTTGATTTTTAGTTTTGAAACGACGACAGAACTGAAATACCTCCCCTAACTAGGTCCACTGAAGCCAGTGAGGAGATCATCATTTTCAGTTAAATATGCATGTAATTAAATAATCCACAGAAGGAAAATGCATTTGAGGTGGGCTGAACACAGCTAGGAGTTCTTGCTTATTGACAACATTGAATCCTGCCTTGACTAGAGAGAGTCGTCGTGTTGCAGACAGCTTCTGTCACACTGCGCTGACCGGACTCCTGTGAATTATATTTAAGCATCTTCAGGCAAGTGACTGACTGTCTTATAATGGTCTTACAAGTATTGAACTTTATTTTCTGGTAATAATCAGAGCACATAATGGGACAATAGAATATATGAGTGAAGTTCTAAATTCAAGGAAGTTCTTATTCTGTGAGTGACAAAACTCAGGCAGTGAGCAGATAAAGCTGGCCGGAGGCATTGGCACCCTAATGCTGGGTGACACTAACCACCTGTCCGGACTACAAATATCTGTTGGGTTCTTCCCATATCTGGTCTGTTCTCGTGTTTGATTAGATCCTGGTGGTAAGAATAGCAAAATCAACTCTCATTCCTATCCCATATGGGGAGGGCATGATTTGAGTCAGACAGTGTTATCCTCTCTGTGTTATCCAACCCCATGTCACACGATGCACTTTGTAGACAAGCAAGTGTCCCTGGTGGGGAATCCACAACCGCACATCCTCATCGGTTGAAAGGATCAGTGTCCAATATCTACTGCCATGATCATTCTCATTTTTACACCCATGGAGCTTCGTGGAATTCTAACACCATAGGTCAAAGCAGAGGTTTTGGCCTCAGAGTGGGCTAGATTCCGCCTCTGACAGCAGCTGTGGGACTGTTTTTCCATCTGTAAAATGGAGACAAGAGTCTCACCTATCTCATGGCTTTGGCGGGATCATTAAACAGCATATTCTGGTCATGAAACCCTCAGCCTGCTCCCTGCATAGGCCGCACGTGCTCAGTGAGCTATGGCTCTGTTTCGTGCTGACTTTCCTATCACCGAAGGCAGAGGACTCTTTAACATTCGCATACTAGATCCTTTTCTGATTTAGAAGCAGTTTTTTTTTTTTTTTTTGAGACAGAGTCTCACTCTGTCACCCAGGCTGGAGTGCAGTGGTGTGATCATGGCTCTCTGCAGCCTCAACCTCCCAGGCTCTAGCGATCCTCTTGCCTCAGCCTCCTGAGTGGCTGGGACTGCAGGTGTGCACCACCACGCCGGGCTAACTTTTACATTTTTTGTACAGACAGGGTCTCACTCTGTTGCCCAGGCTGGCCTTGAACTACTGGGCTCGAGCAATCTCCCCACCTCAGCCCACCAAAGTGCTGGGATTACAGGTGTGAGCCACTGCACCCTACCATATAAGCAGTTTCAAAAATGCTAGAAGCTTTAGTCATAGAGTTACCATATGATACAGCCTACTCCAGAGGCTGAGGCAGGAGAATCACTTGAACCTGGGAGGCGGAGGTTGCAGTGAGCTGAGATCGCGCCATGCACTCCAGCCTAGGTGACAGAGTGAGACTCTGTCTCAAAAAAAAAAAAAAGACATGTGTCCCCATCACAGTATCACACAGGGTGCTTCCACTGCCCTAAAATATCCTGTGCTCTTCCTGTTCATCCCTCCCCTCAACCACGGCGATCACTGATCTTTTTACCATCTCCATGGTTTTGCCTTTTTCAGAATGTCATATTGTTGAAATCATACACTATGTAGCCTTTGCAGATAGACTTCTTTCACTGAGCAATATGCATTGAAGGTGCCTCTATGTCTTTTCAAGGGTTGATAGCTCATTCCTTTTTATCGCTAAATAATATTCCATTGTCTGAATGTACCACATTTTGTTTATCCATTCACCTACTAAAGGACATCCTGGTTGCCTCCAAGTTTGGGCAATTATAAATAAAACTGCTATAAACATTGTGTGCAGTTTTTTTTTTTTCCTAGATGTCAGTTTTTAACCCATTTGGACTGTGGAGCACAACTGCTGGATCATATGATGTGTGTGTTTAGTTTTATGAGAAACTGCCAAACTGTCTTCCAAAGTGGCTGCACCATTTTGCAATCCCACCATCAATGAATGAGAGTTCTGGTTGCTCCACATCCTCACCAGCACTTGGTGTTGTCATTGTTTTGGATTTTAGCCATTTCATACGTGTGTAGAGGTATCTCATTATTTTAATCTAATAATCATCTTATTGAAGAATAACACACAAGCAGAAAATTTCACAGATACAAACCAACAGCTTTTTCAATAATCTCCCACTGGATACAGTTCTGTATCCAGCAGCCAGGCCAAGAAACTGACACTAACAGGGTCCCTTGACCCCCTCAGGACCCAGATAGGACCACTTCCAATAATTCAGTCTTGTCTGAGGGAATTTGCCTCAGAAAAGTGGAGAGAGAGAGAAATCAAAAGACAGACAATCTCACAGAACAAACGAATGACGAAATGAATGAAGAATAACAAAGTAGAAATCTAAGCTCTTTATGGTGCATTTATTACTACAAATTCTAGTAATTCTGGAAACAGATGTTATTTACACAGAAATGAAAACAGAGACGTGTTGATTCCATTTGACAACAATGGAACCCCCTGAGGCAATGGATTCATTTATTTGTATGAAGGATAATCTAATAAAATGATTTCCCAGAGCCACGCACAGGATAAGAATTCGGAGTTGCTGGTGCTCCTTTGGCATCTGATCAGGACTTCCCTGCCCAGTGTCAAGGATGCAGCAGCCATCCAGCCCAACACCCAGCCTGCCATGGGATAGCCTCATCCTGGCCCCTCGCCTTCACCTGTTCTTTTGGGACTCTGGCATTCTGAAAGGGGACAGTCTGAACCTAAGGAGAGGAGGGGGCTTAACATCTGGCTGAGGATGTCAACCATGGGGGCAGGAAGACAGGACAAGTCATCCAGCCCTGAGCCCAGCTGAGAAGCGTCTCGCCAAGGCCAAGATGACAGTGATGAATTTCTGCAGGTACAGATTTTCAAAGAGCCTAGAATCAGGTTTTTACTAGTCTTTAAAGTCAGAAGTCTAGGCCGGGCATGGTGGCTCACGCCTATAATCCCAGCACTTTGGGAGGCCGAGGCTGGTGGATCACTTGCGGTTAGGAGTTTGAGACCAGCATGGCCAACATGGTGAAACTCCATTTCTACAAAAAATAAAAAAATTAGCCAGGCATGGTGACAGGTGCCTGCAATCCCAGCTACTGGGTAGGCTGAGGCAGAAGAATCGCTTGAACCCGGGAAGCAGAGGTTGCAGGGAGCAGAGATGGCACCACTGCACTCCAGCCAATAGCCTCCCCCTTTGAATCATAGGTCACACCTTTTAAGGTGTATTTTATAGATGCAAAGCAGGGGTCCTCACCACCCTGAAGAGTCCTGAGCTTCTCCAAGCACACTGAACTTCTTCCCACCTCCAGCCATGAAATGCCTCCCCTCCCGCCTTCCCTTGGCCAACACACACAAACAGGACACAGCCAAGACACAGACCCCTTGGGACGCCTCTCCAGTCCCCCAAGGTCAGGCCAGTGGACTTTCTGTGCTGCCAACAGCCCTGCACCAGGATGTGGCACCAGGACCTGCTGTATGGGTTTCGATCATCCTCAGCTGGAAACAGTGGAAACGCTAAGTCACAGTAGCTTAAAGAAGGTAGATTTTGTGTTTTTTTCTTTCACGCTGAAGTCTGGAGGAAGACAGGGCAGGGTGGAGAGGTGCGTCTCCTTCGAACCATTTGCAGATGCAGCTTCTTTGTGTGTTGCTCTACCATGTGGGGCCTCTGTCCCCAGGCACCTTCTCAAGATTGGTCACTTCAGCTTCAGCCGTCCCATCTGCATTCCAGCCAGCAGGAGAGAGGACCACTGAGAGGAAAGGACTTAGGGGCTTGGGCCCACTGTGCTTCTTTTGTTTGTTTTTGAAGTAAAGGCCCTGACACCCTGCGTGGTCTTGTTAGCTAGGGTGCAATCACATGACCACAGCTAGCTGCAAGGGAGGCCGGAAATGCAGTTTCATGCCTGAGTGGCCACACCCCAACTAAACATGGGGCTTTATTAATGTGGAGGTGACAGCAGACAAGGCGGAAAGCCTCGGTCCTGGCCACACCATTCACGCACTCCTAGGGTGCGGCTCAGTGCCAGGATTATCAGAGGTTCTCAGTAAACAAGCGTTGCTCGAAAGAGTGAATGAATGAGTGAATGACTGGCCAGGTGGAGCCATTCAGACATGGGGCTTCTTTCTGGAGGGGGTTTCGTGGGACTGTGGGCCTTTGCAAAGCAGCTCCAGGGGCCCGTGCTCTGACTGGAGTGTGTGAAGAGGGTTTTGGCAGCTTTGATTTAACAGAAGCCCTGGGGTCAGAGGCATGAGGAGGCCTCCAGGGAGGGATGATTCCTCCCCCAGTCTTTGCCTCTCCAATCCTGAGCATCTAGTCACCCTCTCTGACTTCTGCAGTCCGGGCCCTGCCCAGAGTGTCAGCAGGTAAGCCCGCCCTGTGGTCTGCATTTCATTTATCCTGTGTCAGTGGGGCCCCGTTTTGCAGACAGCTGTGCAGCAGGATCATCTTTTACAATCCAATTAGCAGCAGACCCCCCCAGACAATAGGGAGACTTGAGGCCGTTACAGCGGAGGTCAAGAGGCTTGGTATCTGGAAAGAAGGAAAGAAAGAGACAAGAGGAGGAGAGACGGGAGGGTGACTCGATGCCCTTGCAGGGGGAGAGGAGGGATGCTCCTGACCTTGGCTGGACCAAGAATGAAAGAGGCAGGAAAGTTGGGAGCCACCCACACACTTCCTGCATATGGCATTGCAGCTGCGGCTCCTTAAGCTCTCCTTGGGGCCTCAACCTGCTAAAGACTCACGTTCCTCTTCCCCTGACAAGGAAATGGGGAGGGATCTTTGTCTACATCCTTCATCCCCAGCAGGGGTAGTAGGGAGAGGTCTCCTGAGAGCTGAAAGGGACTTTGAAGCTCCCATGTCCAACCTCCTCTTTTGACAGAAGGGGAAACTGAGGCACAGAGGGAGGTTCCAGGAGAGGTGGGGTTCGATGCATGATCTCTTAACTTCCTAGTCACCGATGGAAATTACTCGGTCCCCCCAGAAGGGCCTGTTTTGAAGGACTTGCCGTCTTGCCTCCGTGATGTTTGGACCGTGAACAGTACTGGATGTCAGGAATCCACCCCATTGGGAGCTCTGCATACGATGCTTTACTATTTCCTCCACCCTGTTTATATCATCGCAGGGAATCCTGTGAGGAACCAGTCATTCCTCCTTGGGATGAGGAAATGGAAGTACCAATGAGTTGATAAGTAACTTCTTGGAAAAAATACCTCCCAATCCCGGGACATCTTACCCTGGCCCACTCTGGAGGCTGGTCCGGTTCCCTGGAGGCAGTGGCCGCCTACAACATGGTGTTTTTCATGGCTTTTGCACCCCAGGCAGCTCTTCTTCAGCTGACTACAGGCATTAAAGTCACCAGGAAGGCATCGCTGAGAAAATAAGCTCCTTTGAGTCTCAAAGAACTAAGTGACCTGCTTCCCCCAAAATCACATAGAGAGAGCTGAGCTGGGCTGAGGGAAGTTAGTCAGCCTGGGTTCCAGCCAAGAAGGGTGACACTGTGACTGCAGATACTCCAAACTTCATGGGTTTTTTTTTTTGTTTTTTTTTGAGACCGAGTCTCGCTCTTGTCACCCAGGCTGGAGTGCGGTGGCACATTCTCGGCTCACTGCAACCTCCGCCTCCCAGGTTCAAAGGATTCTCCTGCCTCAGCCTCCTGAGTAGCTGGGATTACAGGTGCCTGCCACCACACCTGGCTAATTTTTGTATTTTTAGTAGAGACAGGGTTTCACCATCTTGGCCAGGCTCATCTCAAACTCCTAACCTCAGGTGATCCACCCGTCTCAGCCTCCCAAAGCGCTGGGATTACAGGCGTGAGCCACCGTGCCCGGCCTGAGCTTCGTATTTAAAATGAAGTACAGGATTACCTCCTGACCAGCTTCCTGCATCCCAAAACCATTATTTTAAAAATTCTAAGTCAAATGCAAAACCTGCTCCAGACCTGCAGGTCCGATGTAGCCTCCCCCATCAGTAGCTGATCTGAGACCCCAGCCCAATGCCCCCCGTGCTGTCCTCCCCACTGGGGCTGGGGTAGGTGTCACACAAGTCTCCTGGTTTAGGGGGACAGGCTCATGAACTTGGCCTCTTGCTAATTATCCCTCCCGGTGACTTGGCCTGATGACTGTTACATTTGGAAATAAATGACACACTTTTCCTACATCTGCTCCAAATTTGCATTTCAGAAACGAGAGCCCCGAGTTATGTGGTATTATATGGCAATCCAGGCCGGCCTCGGAGTATGGAACTGATTGGATATTTTGCCTAAATAAGAGGAGTTTCAAACTCTTTCCAGGAAATTGAGTGGAACACCAAAACTGACATCCAATATTAAAGATTATATTGGTATAGCTGTTACGTAGAGTTCCCTGGCATCCAACATCTGGGAGGAAAATTTAGAAATGGGGAAACTGAATACCTGGTTGGAATGATGCTCATCAGAGCTGAGAAATTAAAATATTACCGTATATACTCCAAGTCAGTCCGCTTGTAAAGGTAGAGCTATTAAAATATGATTAGCTGAGCTGTATTTTGTCTCAGAAATGTCATACACCATTAAAATTGAGAGGACTTTGATGCAAATACCCCTGGCAAAGGCTCTGCCCAGTCAGCAGCCATGGACTCGAGAATGTTCTCTGCAAATATACAGTCTCCCCGAGTGAGAAGAGAGCCCACGGGAGCCGCCTTGAGTGGCAGGACTCCTGTGACGGCTGGGATACCCAGCACCTGTGATTTATTCTGGCCGGGCTTACCAGCGTCTCACTGTGGGACGTTTCAGGTCAGAGCAGGTTCAGTGAAGTGTGGGACCAGGCAGGACTCACTGTAAAATTTAACAGCGCACCAAAACTCTTGAGAAATAATACTTAGTGTAATATTTTAAAAAATCAAACTGGCAAACTGCTGCTTGTTGCCACTGGCTAGCCTGTTATGGGGAAGAAAGTTTTATTGAAACCAGGGCCAGGATTAGGGGATGGCCTGCGAGGCAGAGTTCTACAAGGTCAGGGTCAGAGTCTGTCTTTATTTATAATTTTAATATTTTAAATATTTTGTTCATTATAGTTTTCTGGTATTAATTTCATCCTAAAAAATTATCACATTCAAGACCAGCCTGGCCAACATGTTGAAACCCTTTCTCTACTAAAACAGGTATGGTGGTGCATGCCTGTAATCTCAGCTATTCGGGAGGCTGAGGCACGAGAATGACTTGAACCTCGAAGGCAGGGGTTGTAGTGAGCCGAGATCATACCGCTGCACTCCAGTCTGGGTGACAGAGCAAGACTCTGTCTCCAAAAAAAAAAAAAAAAAAAGAGAGAGAGAGATTATCTTGATCATTGGGTTTTTGCAGCATCCATTCAATAATTTTGTGCCAGAGACAAACGCCTCTTGGGCCTCACCTAGTCCTGGCTCTGGCCAGGGAGCAGTTTGGGTCATGCATGCCCATTCCCCTTCCCCAGATGAGGTCTCCAGGTTCTCAAGCTCGACCAGTTGTAACTTATAGACGCTATCTCCCTCCCTGCTGCGTTGAACAGAGCGGGGGCCTCCCTCCCACTGCAGGCAGGAAAATGAGCCTTGCAGTGTGCGGGGCTGGGGTGGCAGCCTCTTGGCCAGGCCCCACTAGAATTGTCTGCTCCCCTCACGGTGACTGTGCTCAGAATCCTGCTCCCAGGGAGGGTGCGGAGAGCACACCAAAGGACACACACTCTCAAGGACAACCTGGGCATCCCAGAGGCCACCTGCTCCCTTGTGATCCTGGCTCGAGCGGCTTGCTGGGTGTCCACTGTGGGGACCATTCTAGCGTGCAACTGATGAAGCAATGCCCCTTTCTCTCCCAGGCCAGTGGAGGACTCTGGGTGCTGGTCGCTGCTGGCTTTTGGGGACCCATAGCCCAAGGCCTCAGGAGTTGTGCTGTGTAGTCTATGGTGTTCCTGGAAAGTCAATATTGGTCTTGACAGTGACCTAGGCTGACTCTGCCGGATGGGGAGGGTGTCCTAGACCTGGTGGACGGCAGAACAAGGCCCCGCCATCATCCACTGCCATGTCTTGGCAGGTTGTGGCACAGCTCCTCCAGCCTCCATTACCTCGTCTACAACTGGGTGGGTGGTAAAACTTGCCTGGCTTATGCCCTTGGGTTTTAGCTTGGTGAAGGTGCCTAGCTCTGAAGGGTTGTACACAAATCAAGGATCCACTTTGTCTTGCAGAAATGAGGTCAAAGATGCTAAGCATCTTCTCCAAGATCATACAGCTAGTGAGTGGGGGTGAGTCCTCAGGCAATCCCAGCCCAGGTCTCCTCCTTCTTCTAAGTTAGTGTTTCACCAACTGGATCCTGACTCGGGATATGCCAGGGGGCTTGTTAGAGCAGATGGCTGGGTCCCCCTCCCACACTTCCTTGGTGGGTAAGTCTGGAGTGGAACCCAGGAAATTGCTTTCCTAACAAGTTCCCGGGTGATGCTGGGTGATCCTGGGTCCTCTCATTGGAAATGTTCTTCTAAGGGTGATTGGGGAGGGGCAGTAAGAGAGAGAAAGCCCAGGGTGAGAGCAGGGAAGGCTGTTACCAGACTGAGTCCCCTCCTTTGCAGGGGACACTTCTTTTTTTTTTTTTTTTTTTTTTTTGAGACGGAGTCTCACTCTGTCACCCAGGCTGGAGTGCAGTGGCCGGATCTCAGCTCACTGCAAGCTCCGCCCCCCGGGTTCACGCCATTCTCCTGCCTCAGCCTCCCAAGTAGCTAGGACTAGAGGAGCCCACCATCTCGCCCGGCTAGTTTTTTGTATTTTTTTTTTTTTTTAGTAGAGACGGGGTTTCACCGGGTTAACCAGGATGGTCTCAATCTCCTGACCTCGTGATCCGCCCGTCTCGGCCTCCCAAAGTGCTGGGATTACAGGCTTGAGCCACTGCGCCCGGCCATGCAGGGGACACTTCTAATACCAGGGAGGGGCACCTGGCCAAGCAGTGTTTCCCCAGGGCTGGCCCTGCCCCCTGTGCAACAAGCTGCTTTGAAAAGCTGATTCTAGGGCTTCCTCCTAGATTTGCTGCCACGGAAGTGGGACGGGGGCATGAGCACTCATCTGTGGCCCCTCCCAGGTAATGCTAACGCCCACATCACGGACTGGCCACGGTTCTCACCCAGGCTCCTCTCAGCAACACAAAGAGCAGGGCAGGGCCATTTTTAGATACCAATTCCTGAGTCCCACCCCAGGGCCGTTTGAACCTGTGTTCCCAGGGCTACCTTAGGCATCTCTAGCTTGCCGGGTGCTCTGGATCATTCTAATGCATGGCCAGGATTGAGAAAGTTTAGGCTACAGCGTTTTTTCTTTTTTTCCCTGAGCAGTGATCCACTTAGAGAAAATGAACCGCACTGGGTTGAGCTTCCCAAGGACAAGCTAAGGGAAGACCGCTGGTGATAGCTGGTGAACAGCAGCTGGGCGGACAGCCATGTGAAAGGCGGGCAGATTTAAAGAGTCATCGAAGAAAGTTGTATCTGGGGACATGAGGCGAGGCACCGTTATTCTACAGAGTTGGTTTTCCCTTCAAACCACTGAGGCCTGGAATGGGCCCAGACATAATAGAATTGACCATACTGCCCACTTACGATACAGACCACGCAGCCTCGTAAACTGCCTTAGAGACCTATAAACTGAAATAACAACTCCCCACCCCCACCACCACCCCTTCTCTCCGGGCCATTTGTTTGGTTTGGCCGAAAGCGGAGTTCATGCCTGGTGCTGTTACTATTTCGCTGGGTTTTTAGGGTGACTCACCTCCTTGTTGCAAGTTTCCCCTCACTGCCTGCGAAAGAAACCTCTCTGACGTCTGCGTTGCCGCTGAGGTTCGTCAGGGCGGTCGGAGCCCTTGGGCCTGATGGAGGCTGCTGTCTCCTGGCTTGGGCCGCTCGGAGGGCAGTCTCATCATCCTGGGGGCCTTGTGTCGGTTTCACGGGTGGGTTTTGGGTCAGAGGGTGGGATCCTCAAGTTCTGGAGGTTCTGCAGTCACCCGGGGCACTGCTTCTGGCTGAACCTGAGCATGGCATTTGGCCAGGTCGTGAGTTTTGCTCAGCAGAGCACGAGGAGGAAGGAGAATGCTGTTAACCTCGACCACTGGGCAAAAGGAGGCACCTCAAATGTGGGGCAAGACGACCTTGGCTGAAATCTGAGCTCACACACAGACCTGCTGAGTGTCCTTGGATAAATTACTTAAAGGAAAAAACAAACAAAAAAAAAAACTTGCACCGTGCCTCAGTTTCCCTATCTGTAAAATGGAAATGATAACCATAGTGCCACATAGGCTTGTTTATAAATATAAAATGAAGTCAGCCACAGAGCTCAGTCCTGCAACAGTAAGTGCCCAGAAAGTATTCACTCTACCAGTACATCGTTGCGTGCCTCTATCCACCCCTAAACCCATGTTTTATTTTTATTTTTTATTTCATCATTATTATTACTATTATTATTTTTTGTTGTTTGCCGGCATCAGGCTACACCCCTGGAGCCCAATTAATGTAACCCAAAAGCCTCTGTTTCAGGTTTCAACAATGCACATTTGGAGCCCCCTGTGGAAATGCAACTGTCTCTTGGTAACACGATGGGCACACTCAGAACCTAGCAATTCCTAGGTGGATAAAAAGAAGGAGGGACGAGAGTACACTCCAGGGAAAGGGAGTTGCACAGACAGAGGTGCTTCCTTGAAGGTCTGAACTTGTTAAGGGCAGAGGCTGAATCACACATCCATTTGTTCACCCATCCACACATTCACCCACCCATCCATCTACCCATCCATGCACCCACCCACCTACCCATCCACCATTCCATCCACCTGTTCATTCATCCATTCACGCACCCACCCACCCATTCATCCATTCACTGGCCCACCACAAACCTGCCCACTCACCATTCCATCTACCCTTTCATTCATCCATCCACACACCCACACACCCGTTTATCCATTCACTCACCCACCCACCCACCTGCCCATCCACCATTCCATCCATCCATCCATTCATCCATCCACACACCCACCCACTCATTTATCCATTCACTCACCCACCCATTCACCCATTCATCCATCCATTTGTGCAAACAGCATTCATTCAGTGCATCATGATTAGAAGTCACCATATGCCCCTCACTTCATTCCCACAATGATTCTCCAAGAACTATTATTACTTTCTTTGGACATGTGCGGAAGCTGAGGCTCAGCAACTCGTTGAGGGTCACATGACTCCAATTGGCAGTGCTAGGATTTGACTTACCAGGCTGGTGGACCTCCCCACACCAGTGCTTGTGACTGTTCCCCTCCTCCTTTGAGAATGACTTGGCATTTCCAAATGGAGAACAGAAGTGGGTGATGCCTCCATCACTTGTGTGATAATGACCTCAGAGTGTGATATCATTGCCCCCGAGGAGTGTTGGAGAGCCCCCCCCACAAGCCTGGGCGTTTCCTTTCTAGAGAGGTGGGGTTTGGACTTGGGATGGCCTCAGGGGCCCCACTGGCATTGGAATCCAGAGAGGTCAATTTTGATACTGAGCTCAGGACATTTTCCTGGAAGGAGCATGTCCCACCCATCAGAGTCTTGAGTAGTCATGTCCGGAAACAAAACCGCATTTCCTGTGTTTATCAAAGCTGTGATGTAGGATGGGAAAAGACCTAGGTCACCCTGGCCTGGGCATATTCCAAGGGACCAGCCATCCCAGGAAGTAATTTAGGGGTGGTAATGGAGAATTCGAGATGAAGGTGCTGGGATAGGGCCAAATCAGAGGCACCCTTGGGACCAATTGTGACTGTCTAAAATGATGAAAGGGAGGTAAAGAATGCTGCTGCCTTCTACTCCTTTAGGGAAGTGAGGAAGGAGGCTCACCCTTGATAACACTGAGTCTAAAAGTGGAGTTCAACTCCTGCAGGGCCTGCACATTCTATAATGAGAGTGAAACCAACCACTATCATCATCACTGTCACCGTCACCACCACCATCAACATCATCATCACCATCACTACCACCATCATCATCACCATCACTACCACCATCATCATCACCATCACTACCAACATCACCATCATTACCACCATCATCATCATCACCATCACCATCATCACCACCACCATCACCACCACCATCATCATCATCATTGCCACCATCAACATCATCACCATCACTACCACCATCATCATCACCACCATCACCATCATCACCATCACCATCATTACCATCACCATCATCACCAACACCACTATCATCACTATGACTACCACCATCACCATCATCACCACCACCATCACCATCACCACCATCATTATCATTATTACCACCACCATCACTATCATCACCATCACCACCACCATCATCATCACCATCACTACCACCATCACCATCATCACCATCATTAACATTACCACCACCATCACCATCATCACCATCACCACCACCATCACCGTCATTACCATCACCAGCACCACTGCCATCACCATCATCACCATCACCATCTCCATCATCACCATCACCACCACTACCATTATCACCATCACCACCACCATCATCACCATCATCAACATTATCACCACCACCATTACTATCATCTTCGTGGAAATAACAGTGGCTTCTACTGTTGTTGGAGTCACTTTTAAGGGTTCAGCATGTAGCACAGTTTATTTCTCTCTGGGGCAGGGGTGCCATCACCCCCACTGCATTAACAGGGAAATCGAGGCTTGCAGAGTTGAGTAACTTTTCCCAAGTCATGTGGCTGGTGAAGGGTGCAGCCTGGACCAAACCAGGGACTGTCTGAACCCAAACATCTTAACCACTGGGTTGCATGCTAGGGCTTGATGGACACAGGCTTGTGAATTTCATCAACAGATTGAGAAATTGAGGCTGGGAAGAGGGCATCGCCTGCCCAGCTTCTGTCTGAGTAGATGGCAAGGAGTGAGGCTTGTTCTTCCCCGTGGGTGGTTTCTCACTTCCCTACACACTTTTTAGCCTGAGTCGGTGATTAGCCCCCTCTTTTTCCTTCTGTGAGTAGGGCTAACAGGCTGGTCTGTGCTTATGTGATCCAAGTTCCTGGATTAGGGCATTGGTGGGGACTGAGAGGCAGGACATCCTGTTGGGGTTCAGCCTCACCTTACGTGAATCCGAGGTGTGTGGTCACCTGCTCTGTAAGATGACTATGATAATGATGAGGGTTAGACTAAAGAACACAGGGCCCAGCCCTGGTCCATAGGAGATGCCTAGGAAACAGCCACTGCCTCCTCCTTTCCCTGGCCTTTGCCACACCCTCATCCATGTGGAGCTTCCCCAGAGCCAAACCTCCTAAGCCAGTGGGACGTCAGGGCATCGTCATGCCAAAAGGCAATAAAATAAGGAGAAATAAAATGTAATGGAAAGTGTACTCTGGATAAATTACTATGTGCCAATAAGTGCTGGTTCAATCCATTTCACAGGTGGGGACACTGTGGCTTAGGGATGTTTAACTTGCCCAAAGCTGCCCAGCAGTGGGTAAAGAGTCTGTATCCCTTTTGGAATCTGCCTCTGCTCTCTCTGGGGCTGCCCGTCTAAGCCATCCTTGGCGTTCCGGTCTGGACCTCCCACTGTAGCCATCCAGGCCGTCAGAACGGCAGTCCCAGCATTAACCCTGGGCCAGCCCTGTGCCTTCAGGGTGCACACATGGGGGCCCCGAGCCCCATCCACATTGTCCTCTTGGTTTAACCAAAGCCCAAGAGAAGCCTTAAAACATGGCTTGACCATTTTCTGGGTCTGGGCAGGTTCCAAACTAAATCCCAAAGACCCACATGGCAAAGGAGGAGAGGAGGTGGGGAGCTCACCCTTCCAGTCCTCCCAGCTGCTGCCTGGAGCCACTTTGTGGGAAAGGCGGCCCAATCCTCCGTGGACTGACGCTGCTGGCCCCTGTGTCTGTGGGTTGGGGCTGACCGACCTCAGCCTAAGGCAGCAAATCACAAACGTGACTGTGCGTCAGCAGCACCAGAGGATGCTGGAAAACACAGACACTGGGTCTTCCCGCATTTCACCCCCCACATCCCTCACCCCTGGGGTTTCACGATGTCTGGGGTGACACATAAGGGTCTGAGTTCCCAGCAAGTTCCCAGGTGACGCCATTGCTGCGGGTCTGGATCCTGAGAGCCACCCAGCTAGTGACTTAACCAGTGGTCTTTCTTAAAGGCATCTTGGCCCAGGGAGTCCTGCATATAGGTGCGTGGGTAACTCACTAGGGCCCCCAATCGCTGTAACAAACAAAGCCCTCCTTTATACGTTTCTAAATGGGGAGCCACAAAAGGCTCTTTTGAGAACATAACCAAGGCTTCCAGCTTCCACCTGGGCTGAGCTCCTGGCTGACAGCCGGCCCTAACTCACCAGCGTGTACTGAGCCATCTTGGAGGTGGGTCCTCCAGCCTCCATTGAAGCCGCCTCAGCTGACACCCAGTGGAGTAAAGACTAGTCTTCCTCATTGGCCCCCAGCCTCAGCTTCTCCTCTATAAAATGCGCTTGTGAACGCCATATGAAATGTGGGTAAAATGCCCTGCATGCCCCACACATCCTGGAGGTAAGCACAGACAGTGTTATGCAGACGGCAGCTGCCTATTCAGTGGGCGCACCCTCCCTCCCTCCTTTCCTTAAAATGCGCTGGCCCCTCACCATGAGTTCTCAGCCTTGTTTCTGGCATCATAAAAGATGGTCTTTCCATGAGCAAGCTTCTATCCATGTTAGCTGGTCAAGAAACTTCCTCTGCTCCCCACCCCCAGCCCTTCCTCATGGAGATGCAGCCAAAATGGCTGCTGAGCAGGGCATGGAACAGCATCATGGCTGCCAAGTTGACCCTGAACCCCCAACACCAGGCCCTGCACCCCGATGGCCTGGCGGAGAGGTTGGGCATGGGACCTGGTGGGGGACGTGGTGGCAGCTGGTGGGGGTGGGAGGGCTATGTGGAGAGGAGAGATGTGCATGAATAATCTGGTGACCTTTCGTCTTCTGTGTTTGGGCGAACCTAAGACTGTTTACAATAAACTTCAGGGAGATTTTTCATCTGTCCAAATGGAACAAAGGTTATGTAAGCAGAAAGACCTCAGGCTCAGCAAACACCTGCTCCAGGGGGCCAAACAGAGGGAGTGCAGGAGAGATGGAGCCCCTTGGTTGACTCATGATCAAGTTCATCATAACAGCGGTCTTATGAAGCTGGAAGGGTGCTGGGAAAGACCGTGAGCACTTCCTGGAGCTTAATCAACCAGGCTACATGCAAGGGAGGGGCCCTAGGGCCCTGCATCTGCACACATTAAAACGAGCACACAGCCTGGGACCCCCAAGGGGCTGCCCAACCCTAGCTTTTATTGTAAAGTTACCCTGAGTGTCTTCTCTTTAAAAGCCTACATTTGCCATGACTGTGAAACTCATGAGCACCCAACGCTTCAAGCCAGGGGCCTGCATATATTTCGGATGATAGCAAGCAGGAAAGCAGGAGGTCTAATCAGGAATAAAAATCTGAGAGCAATTCATCCCCTTGTTATTGTCTTTCTGCTTTATGCCATCCTTGGCAACTGCTAGGGAGCAATTCTACACCCAGGAATGTTTGCTTAAAGAGGTTGATCTTCCATCTTAAGGTTTTGGTGTATTTGGCTTATAAGATAGGCCATTTTTGAAAATGTAAGATAAGCAGTCCATGTGTTCATATGGTCTGTGGAATTATTTATTGAAGACCTAGGCTGGTTAGCAACTGTATCCACTAATGATTTGGTAAGTGTGGCTTAAGCCTACTTGCCAGGGGTCGGGGAGGATTGATTCTTCCTCACCATTTCCCCAATAGGGACACAGGCTTGAAAGTTTGGGAATTATCTTGACCTCTGGCTTACACAGTGTAAGTCCAGAAAGAAGAGAGGGTATGGTTTGTCCAAATGTCTCACTCTCATTTTCAGATTATCTGTTAGTATTTGAGAGATTATATTTTCCAAAATAGCTGCAACAAGATCTTCCATCCCACGGTCACAATGCCTCATCTGGAGGAGGAACTGCATGTTTCTCTCTGCTTGAATCTCAGCAGGCCTATGAGTACAGGCAAAAGTGCAGCTATGTGATTTCCCAGAGCAGGTACTAAAAGGAAACACAACTTCTGCCTACTTCTGTTGGAAAGACTCATTCTGAAAGCCTAGCCTTCTTGTGGTGAGGAAGCCCCAGAAGAGCCAAGGTTCCCAGCTGACACTCAGCACCACTGGCCCGCCATGTGCTGTGCCATTTTGGAAGTGGACCCTCCAGCCCCTGTCGTTCTACCTCTGCTAGTGCCCATTGGAGGAGAGATGAACCTTCTTGCTGAGCTCTGCCAACAATACAGATTTGTGAGCTAAATAAGCAATGGCTGTCTTATGTCGCTAAGTTTAGGGCTCACTAAGGTCGCTAAAGTTTGTTACATGATACACATATTTCAAATGAAAGCATAAAAATAACAACACTATCATTCAGACAGCACTCCCTACCTGCCAGTCACAAAGACCCAAGCTTTGCATGCATGACCTCATTCATGCTCACTGACACCCAGAGGGACAGATGCTGCTCTTTTCTCCATTTTTATAGGAGGAAGCTGAGACTCAGAGACATTAATCCACTTGCCCAAGAGACCATGGCTAGAAAGTGGACGGGCTAGGTCTGTAGCACAGGGAGTCCAAGTCAGAAACCAGTGGGCTTCCTCTCTCTACTCAGCCATCTACAAAGTTGGTGACCTGAGGGCTAAAAACTCCCTTAGTCTTCATTTCTGCTCCCTCCCTGCAGTATGGCTACCATGGACCTTTCAGAAGGTCCCCTAAGTTGTCCACCATTACTCACAATCCAGTCACAGGCCTGGAGACCACCCCCGCCAGATCCCACTCAGGCCTCCCACCAAACCCTTGTTTCTGGTATATTCCCAGCCCAGAATGGCCTCCCTTTGTAGGAAAACTGCCAATTCAAAGAGGCCCACTTCACAGGCCAAGTGGTCTTCGAAGCCTCTCCTGGTATTGGAAATGGTTACATCCCACAGAGCTCTGGAACTGGGGAAGACCTGAGATAGCTACCTTTGGGGAAGCACCCTGGACTGTAACCTGCCTGAAGGTCCCCTTGCTTTGCTTCCTCTGACTTCTCGTCCTCCTGACTTATGCCTCTAGCAGGAGCCCTGCGGTTGGAAAGCTCTGTGATGGTCTTTGTACTAGTCCCAAAGCCTATGCACTGCTTGCTGGTGTTGGGCTTTATGTCTCAGCACTGGCAGAGCCACACCTGTGTAATGTCATGGGCAACCCGCTGGTCATTCCCATATCCATTTTCCCTGTCTTTCATTGCAATAGGACTCCCACCTGCGCCTAACGCTGTAGGTTTAGCTGGCACATGACCTCTGAGAATAAATACGACGTTGCCCAGCCTCCTTGAAAGCTAGATAGGACCCTGTGGCAAAGTGTCCTGAGGGAGCTGTAGGGAGCTTCTTCAGGATGAGGAACCCCTTCCCCATTGGGGGTGGATGATGGCTCACCACTGAGTTTCTCCGTGGATATTGCCTGAAGCCAGAAGGATCGGCCCCAAGTGTAAGCCCCTTTAAGAGGGTGGCCTGTATCAAATGACTGTCCATCCAATGACTAGATGAGGTCTGTTCTCCTGGCTTCAATTGAGGACAACCCTGTATGCTGTCCCAGGTCCAGAGCTCCCCAAGGGATTGGCTGTGGCCTCTGTTGCAGCTGCACCCCAGCCCACCTCCTCCCTCTACCCAGTCCCACTTCCTCACTCCCCTACCCAATGTGGATCCCAGTGTGCAATCCCCAACCTAATCCCCACATGCATGCCTTCATTTCAGGATATGGTTTTTGAGGACCAACATATGTCTGCCTCTTCCTTCTTCCAGTTTCCTGGATGTTCATGGGATGGCTGGAGATTAGGCTGCCACCCTACAGAGTAGAGTACCTGGGGGAGTAAAGGACACTGAGCTGGAAGGACCCTGGATCCCTGACAACTTTGTGGAGCAGAGGATGAGTGTAGCCCTGACCTGCCTATCTCCAGGTTATTAAATGAGAGAGAAACTTCTGTATTATTCAAGCTACTATTTTTGGGGGGTTTTTCTGCCGTGTGTAGTGCTCCTAACTAAAGGGGTGTGTCATTTGATTTCCACCATCAACCTGATAAGTAAATAACCTGTGTTTATTTTATAGAGGGGGAATCAGAGGCTCAGAGAAATTAAGTCACTTGCGCAAGCCTGTTCAGTGAGAAAAGAAGACCTGAACCAGCTGTCTTATTGTGTCCCACTGCATCTCTCATGGATGCAGCCACTTTGGCATCTACATTGCCTCCCATGCCCACCCTCATCCCACCTTTATGCCTTGCTAGCCTGTCTTAGAGGGTCACTAACTTTTTGTCACTTGGGGCAACTCCCTTTGCTACCACCTCACTAGAGCTGTTACTGAGGGTGATGAATCATCTCCCAGAGCCAGCTCTGTGCAACCTTGACTCACCAGGGCACAGGAGAGACTCTGCTGGAATATCCTTTCCCCACACCACAGTGTGTTTCAACAGGACAGGCAAAATTCTCAGGGCCAAGTGTCCAGAAGTTACTCTTCATCCTTCCAGCATTGTGAGGCCCTATGGCCCTCTGCTGTGCCTGGCTGACTCCCAGGCCCGTGCCACGCTCCTTAAGGAGCACGGGATCCCACAGGAACCAGTCATTGGGCTCAGATGTCCCTTCCTCTAAGAAGCCTTCCTGACCTACTCCACCCTGCCCCTGCTGTGCAACCCCCAGTTGCGTTTACTGCTGGAGAGTGGCCTCATTGCAGGCAGAGGGTGGCCTGTGCAGTTCTCTCTTGTGTCCCCTCCTTTGAGGTGCATGGAGTACAGGGAATGTGTGTCATAAGTGCTTATGAGACTAGAGCAAGGGCCTTCTTTTAGGACAGATAGATCCCAGAAACACAGGCTCAGCCACTACCCCTATGTATTAATCCATTCTCACGCTGCTATGAGGAAATACTGGAGACTTGGTATTTATAAAGAAAAGAGGATTAATTGACTCACAGTTCCACATGGCTGGGGAGGCCTTAGGAAACTTACAATCATGGCAGAAGGCACCTCTTCACAGGGTGGCAGGAAAGAGAATGAATGCTGAGCAAAGGGTGAAGCCCCTTATAAAACCACCAGATCTCATGAGAACTCACTCACTATCATGAGAACAGCACGAGAGTAACCACCCCCATGATTCAATTATCTCCACTTGGTCCTGCCCTCGATAACGTGGGGATTATTACAATTCAAAGTGAGATTTGCGTGGGGACACAGCCAAACCATGTCACCCTGGCTGTGGTGAATTACCTGGCCTGGTCCCAGGCCTGACCAGCAGGAGGAAGAACACTGTGCAGGGAGTCCAGAGATCCAGGTTCTAATCCAGCATTCCCAGGGACCTGGGGAAAACACTCATCACTCCCATTTGTGGAGATCTTTCCATGGCCAACTGCTGTTGCAGAAGACCCCTCACCCTGCCAGCCCCATGACTTTCTGTCGGGAAGGGATGGCTGCTCCTCTCAGCTTACTGAGGAGTTGCTGAAGACAAGGGTGCACAGGTGGGGTTGAGGGACCCTACCCACTGTGCTGCCCTGCTGCTGAGCCCTCTCCTCTGGCGCCAGGTCTGAATATCCCCACCCGCCAATTGCAGGCTCCATGCGCGGGTTCTGATGCCTGATTCAGTCCCGAACTCTGGGCCTTTGTCCGCAGAGCTGGAATCTGGTGGGCCACTGGAGCCTTCTGTGTCTCAACCTGCTCAGTCCAGAAGCTCAATGGGAAGCACATGTTTGGAGCACAGAGTGCGTTTGCTGATGAACTGATGTCACATGTGGTGATGAGCTTCCCTCCTCAGCCCACAGAAGCCGGGCTCCCCCAGTGTGCTGGGCACTGTGGTCGCCTCTGTGTCCAGGGGAAGGGCCTCCGCATCCACGCTGGAAAGGGCTTTGAGTCTGCGATCCCCTCCTTTCATGGTGCCGCACTCTCTGCACCAGCCACCCCCTGGTAATAACCACCCCCCATTCCACTGCCCTCTTGCAGTTCAAATCCATTGCTACCTCTCCTGGTGGATGCGAAGGGGGCTCTCCTTCCCTCTTGTTTCTACAGCTAGGGATGAAAGATGAGAAGGAAGGGAGGATTGTTGAGTTGTGTCGAGGGGCACTGAATCTGCTGGGTGCAGACTCTGATCTCAGTGTTAACCTGTCTCAAGTTGAGGAGATGCCGGCAGAGGACGACGTTGGCCAAGGCCCTTGGAGAAGTCACAGAGCACAGAAAGCCTGGCATAGTCAAGGGTTATCATTTGTCAAAACCTTCCTGTGAGTTTGCACCATGCTAAGCATTTTCCCTGCCTCTGCTCACCTGATCTTCACAACCACTCAGTGAAGTAGGTGATCTGTCTATACCCATTTGACAGATGAGGACACCGAGGTTTGGCAATCCCAAGTGACTGCCGTAAGTCACATACCTAATAAGCAATGCAGCCAGGACCAGCATCCATGGAGTCAAACCTCAGAGCCCCAGCTTCCCCTATGTTTTAAAATATATAACATAAACTGAAAAAATACATGCACATAGTTTTTCAAAAACACATATGGTTGTTTGCTCATCTGCCTTTTCTTGTAGACCTGTGTATAGCTCTTCTCTTGTACATTTCTTGGCTACCTTTCTAGAAATGTTTTATGCATTCACAAGCAAAAATACACTGACTTTTTTACTAGAATAAAAGTGAGTACACAGTGCACGCTGCTCTGCACCTTGCTCACTTACCGATAGCTCTCGGTGATCTGTCCACATCAGCTCATAACAATGTGGTGTGTTTCTTTCCCACCAGGAAGCAGATTTCTACATTAGAAGAACTCCAGGGCAGGACTTTTAAAACTTTAGTGGGCATCAGGGTCACTGGGAGAGTGCGGTAAAAAGGCAGATTCTGGGAGCTCACCTCCAGAGATTCGGCTTCAGTAAGCAATCCAGTTAACTACTGCTACGTGACAAGCCATGCGCAATTTTAGTGGCGGAAAACAACGTCGGTCATTTATTTTGCATGAATCTGCAATTTGTGCAGGGTTTGGTGGGGAAGGTTGGTCTCTGTTCCCCTTGGCATCAGCTGGGTCAGCTCCCCTAGGGCTGGAGGGTCCACTTCCAAGATGACGCACCCACTGCTGCGTCGGATTAGGGAACTCAGAGGGAGCCGTCGACAGGGGTCTGCAGGGAACACAGAGGGAGCTGCTGACAGGGGGCTGTTGGCTTCTCTCCACATGATCTAGCCATGGAGCTGCTTGGACTTCCTCACAACATGGCAGCTGGCTTCCAAGAGGGTGCATCCAAGGAGAGAGGAGGTGGAGCTGACCTGAACCTGGCAACATATCACTTCCAGTGGAATATCTATTGGTCTCATGGCCACTAAGTCTGCCTAAATCCCAGCAAAAGAAACACAAACCCCCACCTCTCCATGGCAGAAGCACCTAAGAATGTGAGGCTACCTTCCATTTGCCACAGCAGGGGCAGTTCCCCTGTTCCCACCATGGCCCCATGGGGCCCGTGGGTGAGTACGTCTTACAAAGTCCCAGGTGATGTCAATGCTGTTTTTTGTGAGTCCCACTCGAGTAGTGAGGCTCAGGATATCAGTAAATAAAGCAGCTGTTCATCCAGCATCCAGTGGTGAATTTATTCAACACATATCATGTAAACATCTATGCATTTAATATATATGTAAATTCAAATTGTTCATCTATGTATCTATTTATTAATATAAATAAGTAATTTAATAAATATGTTTGAATCACCTTCTCTGCACTAGGCATAGGGGCTATGTGCAACTTGCTTTTTGCATTTCCCCTTAGCACACAGTAGGTGCTTACTAGATAGTAGCTGAGGGGGCTTTTGTTTTACCTTCCCATTGAGACTGCTGGGAATTATACCTTCCCACCCATCTGAGCTTCATCAGAAGGAAGAAAGCACATGGGCGAGGCCGGGCGTGGTGGCTCATACCTGTAATCCCAGCACTGTGGGAAGCCAAGGTGGGCGGATCACCTGAGGTCAGGTGTTCGAGATGAGCCTGGCCAACATGGTAAAACCCTGACTCTACTAAAAATACAAAAATTAGCCCGGCATGGTGGTGGGTGCCTATAATCCCAGCTACTCGGGAGGCTGGGGCAGGAGAATTGCTTGAACCCGGGAGGCGGAGGTTGCAGTGAGCTGAGATCGTGCCATTGCACTCCAACCTGGGCGACAAGAGCGAAATGCCATCTTAAAAAAAAAAAAGCACACAGCTAACTTGCACAAATCTCTCAGCGCTAAGAGGCCTGAGTTTTCCTTCATGTCTGCAGAGAGCACAGAGGGTGTTGCCTTTGGTTTCTGAAGAAGGGGATGGTGATGGTGGTGTTGACTCCAACATCCTTCTCAGTGGCATCACGGTGGTATTAATATTTTTCAGGCTCACGGTAAAGTTGATCTGCCCCTTAGCCAGAAAATAATTATTATGCACATATCAGTTCTCAGGAGCATCAGACACATGAGTTTGCACCTTGTCTTTGAAAATGCTCGAGGTTCACTGTGGCCTGCTCAGGAAGAAATCCCAAAGCAGGTCTTTGTCAAGGGCAAGTGGTTCCATGGAGCAACGTGGTGGCAGGACGCTGGAGGTGGCAGTCCTTGACTGACGCAGAAGAGAAACATGGCTGCTGCCACTTTGCGATTTCACGTGATTAGTGTATCTTTGATTCTTTGAAAAGCTCCGTTAGCAATATTTCTGCCTGTCACGCTAGCAGCAGGGCTGCTCTGGCCTTATGTTGGGTCCTGCAAGCGTCTCCCGGCTCTCGCCCCATCACACTCTGCATCTGAGGGGCGTTCCGAGCCCTGCATGCTGTAAGAGGATGAGGAGCCCGTTTTGTTTGGAAGATGCTTGTCTCAGAATTTAGATGGGAGGGTTTTTCTGCTCCATGGAGACCTAGGTCTAACCTAACCCTTCTAGAACTTTCTCAGCGTCTGAGAGGGAAGAATGCCCTTCATGCAGACTCAGATGCTACCCTGAGGGTGTCGTGATAGCAAATGGCTCTATTGTGCCCTCTGGGTTTTTTTGTACGTAAACCTTTGCGCTTTTAATATATATAAAAGAAGAATATTGTTTTAGCTAAGGTCCTCTAGAATTAGGTCCTAAAACAAAGATCTGAGTGCATCAGTTTACTTGGGAGGTATTATGGGTTGGTGGTGTTTCCCCAAAGGATGTGCCGAAGTCTCTTTATGCAAAGTAGTCAATCGTCAGCACTTTGAAAAGCAGGGAGTTTTTAAAAGTAAACTTTATGGAGGTATAACCCACACAGAGAAAACTTCATAGCCTAGGAGCATCAAGGCAGAGATTATGATCTTCTTACTTGCAGTTACATGCACTGGGAATGATGATTTGTTAAGTGTCACTATTTGCTAACAATTAATATGTGTTGAACAGATGGCAGTTTGACTTTCCCATCGACGTAGGCTCTTGAGATAACCGTTGGTCTCAGGCACCAGGCCCCGTGAGGCCAAGGGCTCCTTCTGACTTTTCTTCCCGTGCTACTTACCTTAGCCTTATTGATTTAATTCTCACATCGACTCTGTGAGGATACTGTTACTATTTTTCCCATTTTTCAGGTGATGAAACTGAGGCTCAGAGAGGTCAGGACACTTGTCAAATGTCACATAGCTGGGAGGTGACAGAGCCTGACCCAAACTCAGACACATTGGAATCCACAACCCATGCTCTCAGCCTTGTTTTATTGTCTGGCAGTGGAGCCCAGGGGCTAGGACGGAGGGATGGGCCCACACCACTGGGCTGCTGCTTCCCAGCACGGAGACCTGCACAGGTGACTTTGCTCTGGCGTCATATTCAAGGCACTGCTGGACTCTGAGTGTGATGTGCCAGGAAACGCCTGCATGTGAAAGCGGTTGCCCGCGTGCCCCCTTCGCTTCTTTGCCCACTCTGCTTTCTACTTTAGGCTGGCAATAACCCCAAGGCTTATCAAGCTGGCGCTGAGCCAGGTGTCCTTGTGCCCAGCACAGGGTCTCCGTCCCTTACAGCTGCCGTTCTCACTTCATCCTGACAGCCACTTCCTCATCCTGGCTGGTAGAGCCCAGAACTCACTGCCCATGGAGCTAATACATCTGAGCGATTTGAGTGTTTCTCCTCTCTGTTATCCAAGGATGCATGTTCTTCATGTTCATACACATCTAGAAAAATCAGAGAAGCAAGTTGAGAAAAAGACTTTGAGTAATGCCGGCATTCGGAGGTACCTGTTGTAAATATTCAGACGTCCTTCATTCCTGTCTTGGACGTGCCTTTTTGTTTTGTGTTTTGAGACAGGATTTCACTCTGTTGCCCAGGCTGGAGTACAGTGGCTCACTGCAGCCTTGACCTCCTAGGCTCAAGTGATCCTCTTGCCTCAGCCTCTCAAGTAGCTGGGGCTATAGGTGTGTGCCCCCACACTCAGCTAAGTTTGTATTTTTTAATTTCATTTTATTCTTTTACAGATGGGGTTTTACCATGTTGCCCAGACTGGTGTCTAACTCCTGGGCTCAAATGATCGTCCTGCCTCGGCCTCCCGAAGTGCTGGGATCGCAGGTATGAGCTACTGTACTCGGCCTTGATGTGTCTGTAAAAACATGTTTTGCTGCCTTTATTTAGCTTTTACTCTCCTTAAAGCTTAATGTTTATTCTCTTATTCTCTCTTTACACAGTTCTGTCAGGTTTGCATTGCCACGTCCTATTTTGTTGAACAGAGGTGAAGTAACTTGTTCAAAGTCACATAGTGAGTGAGCGGGTTGTGGTTTATACTTTGCTAGCCTGATTGCAGAATCTATATTCTTACCTGTGTATACAGACCCACACTCTTTCTCACATACACATGCACATGCACGCATGCACACTGAAAAAGTGGTAAAGCTAGACTCAACTTCGATAATTTTTTTCTGTAGCAATAGAGCAGAAGTATATTTTCCATTTCACAAAACAGAAGATGCTTGCATTTCCAGTCTCTGACTAGGAGCTAGGATTGTGCTTGCTCAGTCCCTTAGCTTTGGATATCCAGATAAACATCACTGCAGAAAACGTCTTAGAGTTGAATCTCTTTGCACACATCTTTAATTATTTCCTTTCTACAAATCCCTAACAGAGAGGAAGTCAAGTCACTGTTTATTCATACTTGCAGTTTTGGTAGATATTGCTAAATTCAACTTCCAAAAAAGCTGAACAAATTTCCACTTTCACAGGTTACATTTGAGCAGGATCAATGGGGTTTTGAAAAATCTTTCTTAACTAGGGCTCTGGTATCTTACAGGCCTTTTTGGCCACTGAGACCCTGATGATGTTCCAAGCGGAATATTCCAATTCTCCAGGAAGCCAAGCCAGCAGGCTGGGATGCCTGGAAAGGAAGGAAGGAGAAGGGAGGGGAGGTGGGATGAGGCAGCTAACTAAATGCTGCACAGACTTTTTCAGAAAGATTCTTCCCTAGGATTCATTTACTGTGTGTTTGGTCTTCCAAATTATTCCTGCATGAGTCTAGCATTTATAAGGAAGAGAGAGAATTTACCCTGTCAGTGTTTGGAATTAATTACATCTGAGAGTACCAGAAGAGCTGTCTTAAAGCTTTAAAGATGATTTCATACAGGAGTGTCTAAGGGACTGAACATGAACTCACAGAATGTTCCCACTTAGAGCAGGGTAGGAAGAGGGGATTCATCAAAATGCCTGCATCCCTTGGCTAGGACCCTGTCGCACACCTCCCTGAGTCATTCATATGTTGCCCCAGAGGCTTGCCGACAATGTGGGCACAAAATAAAAAGGGTTTCCAAATAGCTCGTTGGAACAGGCAAGTGGAAGACAATGTGGTTCACGGAAAGAACATGGGCTTGGGATGAAACGCAGAATCCCATCTGTGTCTCGCTGGCTCAGGGACTCTGGGTGACGTCTCACGTCTCAGTTACCTACTTTGCAAGGCTGTAAAGATGAGCAGGAGCTGGCTGCAAGATGTCCAGGATGCTCATCCGTGGTGCCCCATGCTAATTTTTATCCCCAAATCAAGAAAGGAACAAATAAGGTCCCCAACTGATCTTCATCAGCTACCGATGAAGATATTAACTTCGGTGCTGTATGGCCCCTTTACTCTGTGATCCAGAATCTTCCCCCTAATCTCACAGAAACCCCCATTTTACAGATGAGAAAACTCCAGACACAGACCTGCTAAAATTCCAAGTACATACTCTGTCTGGAGAGACCCTTCCCTTCAGAAAACCACATAACAAAATGAAAATTGAAGGCTGGGAGCAGAGGCTCACGCCTGACGCCTGTCATCTCAGCAATTTGGGAGGCCAAGGCTGACGGATCCCTTGAGGCCAAGAGTTTGAGACCAGCCTCGCCAACATGGTGAAACCCTGTCTCTACTAGAAATACCAGAAAATTAGCTGGGTGTGGGTGGTGGATGCCTGTAATTTTAGCTACACAGGAGACTGAGGCAGGAGAATCGTTTGAACCCGGGAGGTGGAGGTTGCAGTGAGCTGACATTGAGCCACCGCACTCCAGCCTGGGTGACAGAGTGAGACTTTGCCTCAAAAAGAAGAAAAAAAGAAAGAGAGAGAGAGAGAGAGAAAGGAAAGAAGGAAGGAAGGAAGGAAGGAAGGAAGGAAGGAAGGAAAGGAAGGAAGGACGGGAAGGAAGGAAGGAAGGAAAAAAAGAAAAGAGAGAGAGAAAGGAAGGAAGGAAGGAAAGAAGGAAGGAAGGACAAGGAGGGAGGAGGGAGGAAAGATGAAGGAAGGAAGACAGAAGGAAAGAAAGAAGGAAAGAGAAAGAGAGAGAAAGAAAGGAAGGAAGGAAGGACAAGGAAGAAGGGAGGAAAGATGAAGGAAGGAAGGAAGACAGAAGGAAAGAAAGAAGGAAAGAGAGAGAGAAAGGAAGGAAGGAAGGAAGGAAGGAAGGAAATGAAAAGTCACTTTCAACTGAATTTTGGGGAGTAGAGGAACGAGTGGGGAGGCAGAGTTGGGGGCCGGCAGCTCTGCAGATCAGCCCCCGGAGATGCACCAGCCTGAGCCCTGCTGGAGGACAGCGTCTGACTGCAGGGTTTCCTTTCAAGAAAAGCAACCAGAGGGCACATTTCTTTGAGGCCGTATTGTGTTGGGCAAAACTATGAAATGCTTATTAATGTTTGAAATTTCATAATTATTTTTAATTTAAAAAGATATTCTGTAAAGCGATGTCTGTTTCCCATAACTGGCGAGCGTTCCCTAGACGGCCATTCAGCCACCTCAAGAATCAATGTTTTCATGACCCACGACCCCTTTTTTGTGGAGGAGTGTCTCTCCTACAGGTTGCTCCCCAGGATGAGAACAATAAAAGCAAATCTATAACAGCAAAGGCCCGAGGTTAATGTCTTTAACAAGATAATGTTACTTAAGGGAACTGTAACGCAAATCATTCTGAAATTCCATATATTCGCTGCAGCTCCAACTGTGTTATGAAACCAGCTGCACGTGCTGCCGGCGTGTCTGGCTATGGAAAGGCTCGCTTTGTATGTTACTTATTTTGCTCATGTGTCAGCCTGTTAGTTTAATACTGTAATCACTCAAAATCCCTGTAAGATGTGCGGAAGGTCGTGGAAGTGGCTGCGGAAGTTCTTGCACGTCAAGCTGTGTGCTGCTTGCGGTGTTTCCTAGACTAACTGATGCCGATGATCCAGTGGAATTGAGGCTTTCCCAGGGTGGCTCTCCCTGCGCGAGTGTGAGGTGACCCACGCTCCCACTGAGCTCGCGTCTCCGTGGCGTGCAATCTGAGCAGGACAACCAAAAAATTCAGCTCAGCAAGCAGATGTTTTGGCTACGCAGTGCCAAACATCTGGCCTTTGGAAACGGGGAGGGTTGATGGAAATGTTCAGGTTTAATTTAGATTTTGGCATCGGGTAAACACAGGCTCACACTCTGGTAGGTAAATTCAACTTATCATGGATGTGTTATTTCTTGAAATCATATATACTCGACTCAAACCACGCTCATCAGAGCAAAATCTCAGTCACTGAGCAGTAGAGTATGGGAAAGGAGAGAGCTGTTTAAATATTCGTACTGTGAGCAGAAGCACATCATGGTGCTTTCCTGGCTCCCATGTCACCATGACTCAGACGTCATGGTAGGCCAAGACAGAAAAACCCACCTTATGTTGGAAAATGTGAATTCAAGCCATGTGGGATAGCGCTGCACACTCACCAGGATGGCTGTAATCAGATATCAGCAAGTGTGCCGAGAGATGGCGGGGACCTGGGGTGGGAAGGACTTACAGCCACCAGGCCATTACAGTGCAGGGTGAGCAGGGCCATTGTGGAGCTGGCACTCGGGATTGGTAGAGGCATAGACAGTGCACAGTGCACAGCTGTGCACAGCCTGGGATCTTTTGGATGCCCTGTTTCAATTGTTGCGTCATCCCTTTTAAAAACAGTCCAGGACCAGCACAATGGCTCATGCCTGTAATCTCAGCACTTTGGGAGGCCAAGGTAGGTGGATCACCTAAGGTCAGGAGTTCAACACCATGCTAGCCAGCATGGCGAAACCCCTTCTCTACTAAAAATACAAAAATTAGCTGGGTGTGGTGGCACGTACGTGCAATCCCAGCTACTCCAGAGGCTGAGGTAGGAGAATTGCTTGAACCTGGGAGGCAGAGGTTTCAGTGAGCCAAGATGGCACCACTGCACTCCAGCCTGGGCGACAGAGTGAGATGCCATATCAAAACAAAACAAAACAAAACAAAACAAAACAACAAACAGCCCAGCAAGCACTGTCGACTGCCGAACCCCTCACTCATGCTTAAGTCCCACCTTCTGTTCCTGCCTCTGCTATCGAGGCTGAGAAAGTGAATGCCCTTTCCCAGCCTTCCTCAGAGCTGGAGAGGCCACAGACCCTGGTTCTGAGTTCTGGCCACTGAGACTTAAGAGACACACGCTAGGGGAACATCTAGAAAAGCTTCAGCTTTGTGTATGTGAGAGAGAGAGATTGAGAGATTGCTAATGCTGTCCCTTTTTCTCTTTCTCCTTCTGGAATGCAGAGGTACTCTCTGGGGCTGTGGCTGCCATTTTGCAACAAGAGGAAAAGAGAGGAAAATGGTCAAGGTGCTGATTCTCACATCCCCAAGTCCCTGGAACAATGCCAGCAGCCACTGATTTCTGGGAGTCAAATACGAACATGTGCTGGACGAATTGGCCCCTCCAAGCCTGTCAGCCTCATCCACTCATTTTTTTCTCTAGCTCTCTGCCTTTTGGACACATTGACTATCCTTGCTTCTTCAGACATGCTCTGTTTTTTATTTTTTATTTTTTTTTCTCTCCTCTTCTTTCAACTCTGCATGGGCAGGTTTCTCTTCCTGCACAGCATGCTTTTTCTCTCTCCTCCTCTTATTCAAGCTCTCCTCTTTCTTCAGGCATTACCTCCTCCATAAAACCTTCTCTGGTCTGGCAGATGAGGCCAGTTCCTCCAACTGCACACCCTTGTAGCACCATGCACCTCCTGTTCCCTGCTGCAATAGTTTGTGGAGTTATTGGGGCCAATATCTGTCTCCTCTGCTAGACTATGAGTTCCATGGAGGCAAGGGCTGATCCTGGTTCACTCAAATTGTATCCTGGAGTGAAGAATAGTGACTGGCACAGAGTAGGCATTCAATACACAGTAGATGAATGAATTAATGGCATAAAGCATGCGAAAGACACATAGCAAAAGGTGATGGTAGAAAGTAGATAGAACCCAAGTTGTTCAGAGTCTTTTAGGTCCTGCTGTGGAGCCTGGATCTTCCCCTGAGGGTGATGGGGAGGTGGGGGTGGGGGTGGGAGTTGTGAGCAGGGAGATGACGTAATGAGATTTTCCTAGCAATGAGGTTACTCCTTGTATTAGTCTGTTCTCATGCTGTGAATAAAGACATACCCAAGACTGGGTAATCTATAAAGAAACACAGGTTTAATAGACTCATAGTTCCACATGGCTGGGGAGGCCTCACAATCATGATAGAAGGTGAAAAGTATGTCTTACATGGAGGCAGGAAAGAGAGAATGAAAACCAAGTGAAAGGAGAAACCCCTTATCAAACCATCAGATCTCATGAGACTTATACACTACCATGAGAATAGTATGGGGGAACCGCCCCTATGATTTAATTGTCCCCACCAGGCCCCTCACACAACATGTGAGAATTATGGAAGCTACAATTCAAGATAAGATTTGGGTGGGGACACAGCCAAACCATATCATCCCTTCTTGGGCCATTTTAGTAGGTGGCAGAAGTGCTAAAAATGCAGATAAGAAAATGTTCTAGACTGGGCACGGTGGCTCAAGCCTGTAATCCCAGCACTTTGGGAGGCTGAGACAGGCAGATCACAAGGTCAGGAGATCGAGACATCCTGGCTAACTCCGTGAAACCCCATCTCTACTAAAAAATACAAAAAACTAGCTGGGCGAGGTGGCGGGCACCTATAGTCCCAGCTACTCGGGAGGCTGAGCCAGGAGAATGGCGTGAACCCAAAAGGCGGAGCTTGCAGTGAGCTGAGATCCGGCCACTGCACTCCAGTTTGGGCAACAGAGCAAGACTCCGTCTCAAAAAAAAAAAAAAAAAAGAAAATGTTCTAATTACCTGTGCTTTGTAACAAACCATCCTAAACTTAGAGGCATAAAGCAGTCATTTTATTTTGCCTATGGATTCTGTGGGTCAAGAATTCGGGCAGGTCTCAGCTAGGCAGTTCATTTGCTCTTTGTGGCATCTACTGAAGTCACTCAGAGGCACTCAGGGGGAATATGGGCTGGTCTGGAGGATCCCAGGCAGCTTCACTCACATGGCTGGGGCCAGGTGGAGATGAACTGGAACTGTCTACTGGAAGCACCCAGTGTGCCCTCCCAAACTTGGTGGTCTCAGAGGAGTCAGACATCATACAGGGCACCTGAATCCCCCAAGAAGACCAGGTGGAAGTTCCACGGCTTCTATTCTATGTCCCATTCTATGGAGCAGTCACAAGCCCACCCAGATTGAAGGGGCAGGGTGCAGAATCCATGTCTCAGGCAAGGGATGCAGTAGAATTTTGGAGTCACAATTGAAAACCACCACAGGGAGAAGTTTAGGCATGGGGGCTGCTGAGGTATATTCTCTTCCCACAGAACCACAGGGCCATGCTGACTCAACATAGAGGATGTGTTCCAGCTGCCTCCTTGGCACAGGAGATGTTCATGTCATCCTGGCTGGTGTTGAGTTTCAGGAACCAACAATCAAATAGGAAATGAAGTCCCAGGTTTAGAGATGGAAAAAAAATCCACAGCCATGCAAATCCTGCGAGGGGCAGAATGAAGGCAGGGACTGAAACCTGCAGCCACCAAGATGAGGTTTTCGTCCTGCTTAACCCTGAATCTTGTATGTGCAACGTCCTTCACAGAGTCTCAGGAGCACTAGCTGTAAAATGGGTGTTTCTTTCACAATCTGGATGAATTTTCATTCTTCCTGTTGAGTGCTTTTGGAGCTGGCTGGGGTGGTCACTAAGTTGGTGGTTGGTCTGGATTTAATGAGGGCTACATTTATCACAACTACAGAGGAGTAGTAACAACAATGATAATAGTTAACATTTATTGAGCACTTGCTGTAGGTCAGTCAGGTCCTAAGGTTTCTTCCACATATGAAGTCCTTAAATCCACAAGGGAGCCTGTTAGATTTAAGGACTTTATACATGCAAGAAACTTAGGATGTAGACATAGATATGACTATAAATGATTGGTGAGGTCCCCAGTCATTTAATAGGTGATGTGCCAAGGAAAACAGATGAAGAGGCTCACTTAAGGACATTGAGGGTAGCAGGGCTGGGCTCCTGCTCAGACATCAGGGCTCCAGAAACCCAGAGAGCTCATCTGTGTATCTCGTTATAGACACACCCAAGGGAGAGATTAAACGTATTTAACAACAGATGTGGGCATGGACCAATTAGGATGAACATCAGCTGAAAACAATTGGTACTACCATATATCGCTCTATGTTCATATCCAAATCCACTTGTGTCCATGAACTTGTATCTATGTCTACATCCAACTATACCTGTATCTCTCTCAAACTATATCATCCATCTATGCCTGTGCCTAGATTCATATCCATCTACCCATATCTGTATCTGTCTATATTTATATCCATCCATGTCTGTATCTCCATCTCTGTCTACATCATCCATCTCTGCCTGTACCTATATCCATATCTGTCTATCCAGATCTGTATCCGTCTATATCTATATCCATCCATGCCTGTATCTCTATCTGTCTACATCATCCATCTATGCCTTATCTATATTCATCTCTATCCATATCTGTACCTGTCTATATTTGCATCCATCCATACCTGTATCTCTATCTCTGTCTACATCATCCATCTCTGCCTGTACCTATATCCATCTCTATCTATCCATGCCTGTATCTATGTCTATATCTTATCCATTGATAGCCGTGTCTGTATCCATATCCATCTATTAGCATCTATATCCATCTATTTCTATTTATATAAATATCCATCTAAGTTTGAATTCCCCTCAGAGCAGATCCCACAGGGACTTGGTGCAGGGAGTTATTTGCGATGTGATCCTGAGCGATGCAGTGGGGAAAGTGAGGCAGGACAGGGGACAAGCTGAGGCAGGAGCATTGACAAGAGGATGAACACAGTGGGCCACAGAACTTAGTCCCACCGGAAAGCTCTGGGGGGACCCTGGGAAACATGCCCCAGCCTTGTCTCACTACAGGTTTTCTGTCAGTTTGGGGTCCCCCAGAAACTGGCCCTGAGATGCAGAGAGAATATTTAGGAGGTGGTCCAGATACAAGGCTCATGGGCACAGCAGGACAGCCCTGATTACAGAAGCAATGCATGTTGGAGATTGGTGTGCAAAAGAGCAGGGACAGCAGCCCATAAAGGGTTTGTATGGAGCAGGTTATGTCTATGGGTGGCTGTGGCTTAATCCTGCTGGGAAATTCTGGGAGCCTCCCAGAACAGAATTATCCCACCTGGTGGGGAAGGGAGTTGGGGTGTTGATACCCCAACTCCCGTGAATCAATGTTCGAGGTCATCTTCTGGGAGTGGATGTTAGTTCCTTGCTATTTCTGGTCTGGCTCACTGGTGGGAATGGGGTATCTGGAGGTAGAGAGAGCCCACAGGCCATGAAATGCAGGAGCTGGAATTGGAGATTGGTTCCCTGTTCACAGAAGAGGTAAAGCTGACAGGAATTAGGACAGGGAGTACTGACAGTGACTACTTCAGGTTTTTACTCACTGACTCCTCACTGCAGGGATGAGAGCTGCCCTCAGGGGTATCCAGTCCCTGCCTCTGCTGGACTGTCCTGTGTGTGGGCTGATCTGATTCCCCTGGTCAGGAGACCCCTTAGGTGAGGAGCAGAGAGATTGGGGCTGGAGCTGGGTGGGGACTGAGAACCTGCGCTGCAAGTACAGTCAGAGGTGTGAGCCACCTCTATCTGTGTCTAGTTCTGTATCATCATCTAGATCAATCCAGCCCCAGAAAAAAGGGCAGAGGTCGAACCCCATAGGGCTTGTCTGTAGATGCTGGGTCCCAGGCAGTTTTGATTTTCCTCTTTGGGCTCTTAGGAATTTTCTGAATTTTCTCCAATCAACATGCATCGCTTCTGTAATCAGTGCTGTCCTGCTTTGGTTCTGTAATCAGCGCTGTCCTGCTGTGCCCACAAGCCCAGCTCTATTTTCTGGAGCCTTTGAGGAGAATCTCTAGATCATCTTGTCTTGTCTGTGCCCAGATGGTGGCCAAAGCCTGCCCTTCAGCGTCTTGGGTCTTGTTTCTCTCATCTTAATTTATTTATCTATTTTTTGAGACGGAGTCTCGCTCTGTCACCCAGGCTGGAATGCAGTGGCGCAATCTTAGCTCACTGCAACCTCCGCCCCTCCAGGTTTAAGCAATTCTCTGCCTCAGCCTCCGGAGTAGCTGGGATTACAGGTGCCTGCCACCACACCCGGCTAATTTTTTTTGTATTTTTAGTAGAGACAGGGTTTCACCATCTTGGCCAGGCTGGTCTTGAACTCCTGACCTCGTGATCCACCCGCCTCAGCCTCCCAAAGTGCTGGGATTACAGGCATGAGCCACCCCACCCGGCCGGTTTCTCTCATCTTTAAGATGGGGTTGTAGATTATAAAGATCCATTATACATTTTAAATTTATTTTCATGCACATAGTTCTCAATCAGTCCCCAAATTAAAGTTTGAAGGCACTGAAGACTTTAGAACAACAAAAATATTAATGTCAGAAAGTGCAAAATGCCTTCCAAACATCCTAGGCAAACAGAAAGCCGTTCTCCACCCGTCCTCTGAGACCAGCCCACCGGTTCTCCTCCCAGAAGAAGGGTATTTATAGAGCATTTTCAAGCAATTTTCACTAAATCTTGTTTTTCCCTCCCCAACCCACCAAGTACCTGAGGTGTAGAAGTGAATTTATAACAGGAAGCCTTTGATTCTTGAGCCTTTATGTTTTTGAACGCCTCCAAAGCAGAGCTGTAAAGCAGCTGGCTTGCCTTAAAGGAATGTCCCATTCTCCACGCGGGGGTTGGCACCCTGTCTTCCTTAGCAGAGGCGGGGGAGGTCTGTGTGCTCAAAGCGAGAAAGCGCCTGCCCCGTGGAGGAAGCGGGTGTCTGGGTGTGAAGGGTGTGAAGGCTCCTCACCGCCCAGCATCCGTCCCTCCTCCTTAGCCACAGCCTGATCCTGAACTCTGACCACGGGGTGAAACAAGCACAGAGGGGCCTCAGAGTCTGGGGGCCTCTATCCTCAGCCGGCAACCACAGTCGGACAGCCCAGACGTGGGGCTACCTCGAGCATGATATCCCTGTTAGATGTGGGGTCAGTATGCCGCCATATCTCTGTTTTTCCATCAGTTTGATAACTGCTTTTATTGTGGTGAAGGTGAAGAAACATGATCGCATTAAATGCAAGTATTGATGGGTAGAGGCACTTGGATTTCAAAAAGGTTAAAAGGTGATCAATATGCATCTTAGAACCAAGGAAATTAGATAAACGGAGACTAAGTCCTCAAAGAATTATAGATCTGCCCAGAGGGGTTGCCCAGCAAGTCCAAGCTCAACCCCCTCCACCCCCACTTAGTGAGATGGCTCATA
>NW_012121376.1:3842327-3850578 GCF_000951035.1 Colobus angolensis palliatus
GACTCAAATTCTCACCAGAACAAACTTCAGTCTAGAGCAGGGACTGGCAAAATACAGGCCCAATCCAGCCTACCACCTGTTTCTGTAAATAAAGTTTTATTGGAACATAGCCATGCACATTTATTTACATCTTGTCTCTGGCTACTTTTCTGCTACAATGGAAGAGTTGAGTAATTGTGTCAGTGACTGTGAGTCCCCCAAAGACTAAACTATTTACTATGGGACCTTTTGCAGAAAAAGTTTATGGATCCATGATCTAGACACACAGTCCATTTCAGGATAAGAGTCCTGTGGAATTACATGAAGAAACCAGGGACCCCAGCCACGGAAGCTTATACAACTTATTAGTCTGGTTCATTGTATAAAGTAGAAACTACTGTAGTTATTAAAGGTTGTAATGCAGTGGACTGAGAGTTTAAGAAACCTAAGATACTGTGGCGGGGACTGGTCGGACGCTGTTGCCCAGTGGAATTCCAGCCTCTTGCAGAATGTGCACCCCTTCTCCCGCCTCTTGAGCATGGCACGGATGGCTCCCTCTGCTGAGACCGCCCCCTACGTCCCACCCTGTCCAGCCAACTGCTGCTTACCCACCTTTCAGATCCCTGCCTCTCCTCCTCTGGGAAGCCTTCCTGGGTTCCTCCCTGGTGTAGGGGCCCAGTCTCTGTTTTCCTGGGAGCCATCCTTACCCGGACATTTGTAGCCATTGCACTGCAATGCAATGTGTCTGCTTACTGCTCTGTCTCATTGTGGCCAACTAGGCGGAGACATCTTCCAAAGATGTCTGCAACAATATTTCACATCCCACATGTGACTCTGACAGTCTTCACATTAACGGGTGTGGTTGATGTCCCTGTTCCTGAAATTCAGCAAGTGTTTGTGACTGTTTGGACCACCAGAAGATGGCAGAAATGATGCTATGTGACCTCCCGAGCTAGGCCAAAAGAAAACAAAGCAGGTTCCCTGTGACTCCCTGTGAGACTGTCTCTCGAAGCTCTCGGCTGGCCGTGAGCAGCCTCAATGCTTGGAGACCACCATGCTGCAAGGAGGCCCAAACAGCCCACACAGTGAGACCAAGTGGAAAGGGTTTGGGGCTACATGAAGAGAGGAGCCCAGCACACCTCCAGATGCTGCAGCTGTACCCTTGTCCTTGTCCGCCTCTTGTTTCCAGCCACCGTTGTCTGCAACCATGAGAGGCTGTGAGCCAGAACCACCCAGCTGAGCCCTCCTGAGATCCTGACCACAGAACCCATGGGAGATGCCACAGGTTGAATTTTGTGTCCTCCCAAAAAAGATATGTTGGAGCCCTAACTCCTAGGACTGCAGAAGGTGATGGTGTTCAGTAGTAAGGTTTTTACAGAGACAATCAGGTTGAAATTAGGTCATTAGGGTGGGCCCTAATCCAACATGACTGGTGTCCTTATAAGAAGAGGAAAATTGGGCACAGAGGCACCAGAAGACACAAGGAGAATGCCATGTAAAGATGTAGGCTGAGATTGGCGGGGGGTGGGTGGGGTGCATCTATAAGCCATGGAACATCAAGGATTGCCCACAACCACCAAAACTGGAGAGAGGCCTGGAGTGGAGCCTCCCTTGCATTCCTGGAAAGAACCAGCCGTGAAGTCACCTTGCTCTTGGACTTCTGGCCTCCAGAAGGTGAAAGAATAAATTTCTGTTGTTTAAGTCACTCATCTCGCAGTACTTTGTTCCCATAATTCTAGCAAACTGGTACAGGAGATCATAAAATGACTGTTGTTTTAAGCACTCCGTTTTGGTGTGATTTGTTACACAGCACTAGTTGGCTGAAATACTCCCTCACAAAACCTCACCTCATTGAAGGTACATGGCACACACTTAGTAGGTATTTGCTGTTTGAGCACATGGGCCAAGGAACGGATGATGGGCTGCCATTGGCTTCGGATAATTGACTGGACAGCTCCATTGTTTGAGACTCATCTTCAGAGAGTAGAGTTCTGGCCAGCAGCAAGCCAGAGCTACAAACTCAGAAACGATGTGAGTTTCCATCGTCCGCCTGGGAACTGGAGTGAAAACCAACATGCTGATGCATTTCCTGAGTGAGCTGGTGCCTGGAAAACAGGAAAGCCAGGACCTATGCATTTTTATGGGCACCCAACACGGGGTTTTGGAGGATGGAGGCCTGAAAGCCAAACAATGCATGTGAGTTGTTAAAAGAGAAGAGGGAAGCCATGTGCTTTTACATTCAAGTGAGACATACAATTGATTGGAGGCCAAAGGCATCTCCCGCTGATGAAAAGCTAAAAGACAGCTCAACCTTGAGGTCCGGAACGCCTCCTACTCTGGGCAGAGCCATGGCAAAGAGCAAGGGTTGCAGGGTTGTAGACTTTCAGGAGACTTGAGGGGTCCTGACAGCCACCCCAACCGCCACCTCCAGGCAAGTAGATACTCACCATCCAAAACTAAGGTTTTGTTTTGTTTTGTTTCACATTTAACTTTTCCCCCAAAAGTATAGTAAAGTGTTAAGGTTGGGAGTTGCTAATGCACTTTTATTGGAAAGGCCTCAAGTCAGACAGCACATATTTGGGTAATGGAATTAGCTATCACTTACAGGAACTTGGTGTGTCCTGGACGGAGGTTATCAATGAGAGAGAGGGGCTGAGAGAGGAGATGGAAGCCAGACGAGAGAGTCCTGTCCCAAGAGCACGCAGCTGGGAAGTGCTGGGTGGGGTTTGGGCTCAGGCACACTGGACCTTGGAGCTGCGATCTCACTTCTGAGCTGTGCATGTAGATGCTGCAGCCACCATGCCCACGTCAACCTGGCATCGAATGCTTAGTAGGAGCACAGGGAATAAACGCTAAGACTGCTGGGCTTGGCAAGCCATGGGGTACCTGGGGCTGGAGGGGCCCTTTCTTCCAACCATCCTCTACCTGTCCACTTGGCTGTGCTAGTTTTATTTAATTTGTTCAGTATTTTAAATCACAGAAACAATCTTACCTTCCCCCCTACGCCTCTAAATTTGGAAATGATACTTGCCTCATAACCATGCTATGTCTGTTGGCCAGCCTTTCCTATAGAATTGTCTGTGTTTCCCTATATTCTTTGCACATGCTCTTGGGATTCTTTTTTATTGTTTTAATGCAGTATGCTTCTTTACTTAGTAAATTATAAGCATGGGCTTGGTATGGTGGCTCATGCCTGTAATTCTGGCACTTTGGGAGGCTAAGGTGGGAGGACTGTTTGAGCCCAGGAGTTTGAGGCCAGCCTGGGCAACATAGTGAGACCCCATCTCTACAAAAATTTAAAAGATTAGCTGAGATGGGAGGATCTTCTGAGCCTGCAGTGGGCTATGATTGCACCATTGCATTCTAGTCTGGGTGACAGAGTGAAACCCTGTCTCAACATATACATACATGTGTGTGTGTGTATACACACGCACACATATACACACACACACACACACATATATATATATGCATGGCTTGGTTCTCTCATTTTCTATTTTAAAGGCCATGTAATAACTCACCACGTTGGTGTTGATGATGTAACACCCTAGCTGCTGGCTTCTGGGCGTCTCTCTTTTCTCTAACCTAAAACCATTGGCGGAAACATTTTCATGCATAGAACTTTTAAATTCTTGTTTGCTCATTTCCTTTGACTATATTTCTAAAAGCGAGATTTTACTAAATCAAGGTATATGAGTTTTTTTCTTGTCGTTCTTAATATACATCTTTAAATCATTTCCCAAAGGACTGTAAGAAATTGCACCCCTGCTGGTGATGTCACAGGCTCCCAGATTCCCTACCGCAGCTGCCGGCTCTGGAGGTCACTGCCGTCTTCAGCACTGGCTGATTTAACAGACATAAAGGGCTCACGGGTTTGCAGAGTCAGACTCGTATCTGTCCAGGGAAAATATGTTTTTCTTTTGCCTCTGAGGTCACATCTTCTAATTTAAATCACACTAATTTATTAAAATAATTATTTATGCTTTTGTTTTTTTTTTCTCGGCATCAGAAATACTCAATAGAACGTGGAAGTCAGAAAAAAACCTTGCCTTCTGCAAAGGATGTGAGCTGGCTGGCGGCCCACAGTCGGACTTCGCCCCTCGTAAATACCTCCCCTTCCCGTTAGGAGCCACAGTTCTGCTGCAGAGAGGGTGGCACCCCCGCATCTGCAAGGAGCAGGGACCCTGAGGCTGGCTGCCCAGCCAGCCAGCCAGGCCCCCGGCCATGGGAAGCTCTTTGAGTTGAATGATGGTATCTTATCTCCTCAGCACCACGGCCTCAGCACTGAATGCCCCGTCCAGGCCACCTCCAAAGAATCTTTCTATGTTCACTCACTTGTAAAGCCATGGGCAGAATGAGCTCTGGCCAATCCTGCACGAGGCCAGGTGTCAGATCTGTCTACTCTCTCCTTTCTGTGCCCACTGTCTCAGCCTCCCACTCCAGCCCTGAGCCCCCTGCCTGCTGCCTCAGGCCCCCCACGTGGCCCACTGTTTTCAGGTGAGGAGCAGAGGGCAAGGCAGGGGCTCCAGGCTGCCCTGTCCGGGAAGACAAATCCCTCCTCGTGTTGCGGCCAGTTCACATGTGCAGGGTTTTTACACCAGTTCCTCAATGTCGTGAAGCCAAGCTGACGTCCACTAAGCACCTACTGTGTACATCACCCCAAGTTTCACAGCCTCCTGCCTTCCCCTCCAGTGCTACGAGGAAGGCGAGGAGGCAGTGCTGGCTTCCAGGAGATTTATGTGGCAGGGAAGTGCAGGCTTGGGGCAAGCTTGAGTCTCTGCAGCAGAAGGGTCAGAAACGAGATGGAAACACTCCCTGAAAGGGTGTGTGCCTGTGTGCGTGTGGGCGTGGAGGTGTGAGTGAGCATGTGTGGTCGCTGTGAGTGCAGGTGTGTGTGTGTAGGTGTGAGTATATGTGAATGTGTGTGCCACCGAATACATGTGTGAGTGTGACTGTGAGTGTGCCAGTGTGTGTGATTGTGTGTGAATACGAGCCAGTGTGTGAACATATGCACGAGAAAGTGTGAGTGCACGTATGTGTGAGACTGAGTGAATATGTGTAAGTGTGAGTGTGAGAGTGAGCATGAGCGTGCAAGAGTGTATGTGAGTGTACCAGTGAGTGTGTGTATATCTGAGTGTGAGAGAGGCAGCCTGCGCGTGCAAATATGTACATGCTTGTGGGCATGAGTGTACACGTATGCAAGTGTGCATGTGTGAGTGTGCTCCATGCCACAGCTTACAAGCCCCCCCACAATCTGGCCTGTGCACCCCCTCTCCCTGGCTACTCCTCCAACATCAGGCCCCCACTCTCCCTGGCTCCTGTGTCACTAGTCAGCCTGGCCTCCACAGTGTCCCCCACTCGCCATGTCCCCCACACACTGTGTGCCCAGCAGGACCTCTTGCCCCCTGAGCCCTGCACATCTTCTCCAGGTCGGGGGCTTTGCTGCTTCTTCCTGGAACACAGCCTGGCCCTCAGGTGGGCACTCAAGATATACAGACTGACAAGTGAATGAGTGATTTGTATAGGTTTTAACTCAAACACAAACAATTAATTATGCCTTGAACCTTAAATTCCACTGTGCATTGACTCAGTCGGGATTTGTTATGAATTAAAGTAACCTCCGGACTAACTTTTCAACCCATGAAAGTGGTCGGAGGACGTCTTTGTAGCCTGAGCTAACCTGCTCTGGGCACTGGCTGGGCTCGGCTATGGCTGATTCGGCTCATTTCTGGCACAATGTCGCTGTGTTTAGAACAGGTTCAGCCGTAACTCTGCTGGTTTCGGATCTCCTGGTAGTGTGTTCCCACCATTTGGGACAAAAACATGGGATACTGGTTCCAGGAAGCTTTCATTCAACTGGAAAGATTCATTCTGAAAAGGAATACACTGCCCAGAAAAAGGACAGCAGTTTTCAAAGGATTATGAGTTGGCTGGACCAGGATTAGGGTTTCTTGAGGGAACATGGTGGCTTCTAGTTTCTTGAGCTTGGCCAAGCCTCAGGTTTCCAGAGCTCGACTCTGCTGTGGCTCGGCTGGTCCTCCCAGCCTCTCAACCCATCTTCCTGCCCAGGCCCGGCGGCCTGACTCCTCCTGGAGTGGTATGCCAGGAGGGAGGCAGCCTCGACGGGGTGGGGGACATCGGTCTTGAATCACCCCAGCCCACAAGGTTAGGTCTCAGAGTTTCACGTGCAGCCCTCAACGACGGCTGTGAAACCCTGATTCAGGCCTTCAGGAGCTGCTGCAGAGGAAGGAAAACCATACTCAGACAGTCACACTCAAAGTTCCACCCTCCACAGCTCACAGTGGCATGAAAGGGAGGGTGCGGGGAACACACCCCCCCTTCCCGGAGGAGCAAGGCTGCTCTGCTCTGAGTGAGCTGGCCATGTGGGCTGCTCCAGGGACACAGCACAGCTTTGTCCCGTCCTCCCTGCCCTGCCAGACCTGCCTTGGTGCTGCTGTGTCCAGGATGAAAAGCCCTCAGTGGCCTCCAGGAAGGCCAAGATTGCTCCTATATGGAGGGAACTGCGCCTTCCCCTGCCTGCAGGACCTATCACCGGTGCTTTGGTAAGCATCCATCATGTGCACAGACAGCAGCCTGCTCTGCAAGGCTGGGCGGGCCCTCTGGCGATACGAGGGCCTCAGGGACCACACAGTCAGTCCCGGCTTGCAGCTGCGACCACTGCCTTCAATGCCCAGTGCTCCCAGGCTCTGCTCAGGCCAACGTCCATGAGCATCACCAGGGCTGAGGCCTGGACTTGCCAATGTGGGGAAACATTGTTGATTGTCACAACTTGGAGGGAGAGAGTTGGGGGTGCTACTGGCATCTGATGGGTAAAGGCCAGGGATGCTGCATAAGTTTCTACCAGGTACAGGACAGGCCCCATGACAAAGAATTATCCCACCAGACAGATCCTGAGGAGGTGGAGAAAAGCGTTGACAGCATTCAGGTGGGTTCAGGGAAACTGAGATTTCACTTGCTTCAACCTCTTTATCCGGTGGCCATATAAACTGAGGCCCAGAGCGGGAGATCTGTCTCCTGATGTCACACAGCGTGCAGGTGGCTGGGCTGGGACCCACCCCCAGACTGCCTAGCCCCCCTTCCTGAGCTCGAGCTAGCCCACACTGGCCCCCGGGATTCTTTGTAAGGAGAATTCCAGGATGCACCCGGGGCCTCCAGGGGCTTTGACTGAATCTGTCATTTGTGGGATTGATCTGGCTTTTGCTGTCTGCTGTGGAAGCTGAGCCCAGGGACGGACCTTCTCTGAGAAGATATCTTAACGATTCATCCCTATACACGCTCCTCTAACAGAAGAGGAAAATCTCTGTGATTGCAGAAAATAGGCTGATTGGGAGAAGAGGGCTCCTAATGGTTTGGAGAGAACAGCCAAAGCCCGGCCTTCTGCTGCACAGTGGATGAGGACTTCCGCTTTTCTTGTCTTCCAGTAAAAAGTAGAATAGCCTTAAGGAGAATTTGGAAAAAATGCACCCAAATCCTAACTCAGATGCTTTCATTATTTTCTGTGACAGAGAATGCATCCACGTCCGTAGAAGGCTCCCACTAACGTGGATATTTACAGGCCCGGTTTTCCCTTTGATTGGTCAGGTGGATTTTTGTTTTAGAGACAGGGTCTGGCTCCATCACCCAGGCTGGAGTGGAGTGTTGTCATCATGGCTCACTGCAGCCTCGACCCCTGGACTCTGGTAATCCTACGGCCTCAGCCTCCCAAGTAGCTGGGACAACAGGTGTGCACCACCGCAGCTGGAGGACGTTTGATTTATGTATTTTTTGTAGAAATAGGGTCTTGCTATGATTCCCAGGCTGGCCTCCAACTCCTGAGCTCAAGAGATCTTCCTGCCTCAGCCTCCCACAGTGTTGAGTTTGTAGGTATAAGCCACCACACCTGACCCTTAGGTGGTTTATAAGAACAGCTGTGAGCATGGTCTTATGGATCCTAAGGTGTAAGACCCCATGATGGTCTTCTAGGTGGGGCATAATGACTTATTCACGACCCCCGCACTGGCCACACAGGAGAGGCACAGGCATATTGTTGCATGGCAGTGACGGCAGGGCTGGGCCGTTTCCCAGGTAGCTCCCTTAGGTCAGGCGATGCTGCCAACCTAGGGCCAGGTGCCTTCTCCTCCCAGCAAGGCAGTAAGTGGGGGGCTGCACTGGACCCAGCCCCCCCGCAGTAGGTGGTCTTCCTAGGCGTCTCCAGTCCTGTCCACCATGTCTTCTGCAGCAATATCACTCTCAGCCCTTCTCTCTACTCACC
>NW_012121376.1:3851758-3853761 GCF_000951035.1 Colobus angolensis palliatus
TTCTGTTTGGATTTGGCGGCTGCTTCCTGGGATGCGAAGGTTAAACACGAAGGGAAATGGCAGATCTGTACAGTTCAGTCATCCCACCCACAAACAGGATTGCTTTTCATTGGTTCAGGTTTCTTTCACATCTTAATAACGTTTTCCATTTCTCCATAAAAGTTCTGCACTTTCCTTGTGAGAGTGATTCCCAGATGCTTTGCAAGTACCGTAATGCTGTGTTATTCTGTACCACGCTTTAATGCATCTTCCAGTTGCATTGTGCTTGCGTTGGGCATGGCTGTTCACCTGTGTATGTTGAGCTCACACAGCAGCCTCACTGTATTTTGTCGTGTCCTTGCTCACCCTTTCAAAATATTTCTGTGCCTGCACAGACATTAAAAGATGCAAAAGGTTGTGTAAAATGTTGAGATGCTCTCTCACTCTTTCCCGCTGTGTGTTGTCCCTGCCCCTATCCTATGTGCAGCTCCTTTGAATAGGGATCTGGCTCTGCTCCCCTGGGCCCCAGGGATGCTCAGGTTCTGCTGAAGCATCCCTCAACCACTGGTGACCACAGTCAGAGAAGAGCTATCCCACCTCTCCCATCCATCAGCTGGGATGACTCTGAGGCATGTTCTACAAGCCTCCTAGAGTTTTCCAGCAGGATACAGCTCCAGGTACCCACGGGGCTCAGCCTCTTGATAGTGAACCCTTTATTGACAGCCTTCTCTTCCTTGTCTCACTTCTTCACTCCCCTACAAGTATTTCCTGGGATCATTTTCTGAACACCCTGCTTGCATTCCTTGCCTCAGGGTCTATTTTTTTGGGGGGGAAGGGATGGAGTTTTGTTCTTGTTGCCCAGGCTGGAGTGCAATGGCACAACCTCAGCTCACCACAACCTCCACCTCCTGGGTTCAAATGATTCTCCTGCCTCAGCCTTCTGAGTAGCTGAGATTACAGGCATGTGCCACCACGCCTGGCTAATTTTGTATTTTTAGTGGAGATAGGGTTTCTCCATGTTGGTCAGGCTGGTCTCGAACTCCTGACCTCACATGATCCACCCGCCTTGGCCTTCCAAAGTGCTGGGATTACAGACGTGAGCCACAGTGTCCGGCCAGGGTCTACTTTTAAGGGAGCCCAGAGAAGACAACATCTGAATCATTATCCTTGTGAATGCTCCATTGGCCAATGAGCTTGAGTTGGGGTAGGGGAGGCCATCAGTGTCTTCCTGCTCAATATCATAGACTCAGTGCTTAGCATAGTGCTTGGCCCACATCTAATGCCTTGATAATGATGTAGTCAACAAATAAATAGGTAGATGGGTAGGTGAGTGGAAGGAATGAAGGAAGGAAAGGTGGATGAATGGATGGAGGATGGTAGAAGAAAGGAAGAATGGATGAATAGAAGGATGGATAAATGGACAGATGGATGGATGATGACAGAAAAAAGGATAGGTGGGTAAATGGATGGATGAATAAAAGGATGGAAGGATGGATAAATGGATGGATGGGTGAATAGAAGGATGGAATGGTGGATGAATGGATGGATGGATGGTGATAGAAGAAAGGATGGATGGATAAATGGATGGATGAATAAACGGATGAAAGGATGGATAAATGGATGGATGGATTGATAGATAGATGGATGAATGGATAGACGGATGGATGGGTAGGTGTATGAGTAAAAGGAAGGATTAATGAAAGGAAGATTGGATGGATGGATGAATGGATGAATAGTTGCTGTTGAGGAGGTGGGAGGAACCTAAGACTCCTCAGATCATCCTCAATTCAGAGGCCTTCTGCAGATTCTGGTAGAGTGTTTTGTGTTCCTCCCACACTCCCCTATTCCTTACAGTCCACATCCTTCTCTGGAAAAGTTTCTCTGGTGCTTCAGAGATAATCACTTTTACCCCACCCTTCCCAGGAATTACAGAGATCATCCTCCATCTGGAGGACCAGACCTCCATCCTCCTGAGGACCTTGTTTTGGGAATGAGCAAAACAGAAAACCACAAAGCCAAGCTGG
>NW_012121376.1:3855771-3857180 GCF_000951035.1 Colobus angolensis palliatus
CAGGAGAACCACTTGAACCTGTGAGGTAGAGATTGCAGTGAGCCGAAATCACACCATTGTACTCCAGCTTGGGCAACAGAGGGAGACTCTATCTAAAACAAACAAACAAACAGAAAGATTAAATGGGGTAGTGCATAGAAGTGCACTGAGGCAAAATCAGGCAAGTCACACTTATGAGGATGGTTTTCTCGTTGCAAACCCTAATCCCCACGTGTCAGAGGCTCCATACACAGCAAGTTTTTCTTCGTCTCATAACAGTGCAGCACTGATTTTCCCAGTTGGTTGGTTCTCATGGGAGGCTCTCCTCCTACCATGGTATCGGGAGACCTATTAATTCAGCAGGTGGAGAGGATAGAGGATGGGAGCTGGCATGTTAGATTTTGATGGATCAGGCCCGGAAGTGATCGACGTCACTTTTGTCACATGTCATTGGCCACAACTCAATCACTTGTTTGTCCCCAAATGCAAGGGAGGTTGGGAAATGTGGATGGCTGTGTTCCCTGGAGGAAAAGGAAAATGATTTGGAGAACGACTTGCTGGTCTCTGCCACAGAGCTCTATAAATGATAGACAGTGATGACCATGACGTTGCTGTTAATCATCGTGTGGGAAGAAAAGACAGATCCCATGACTTACTGGGATCAAGAAAGAGTCAATCGCCATTTCCACACATGTGCAAGATGTACACTCTGTACACATGTGTGTGTACAGAGTGTGTATATGAGTGTGTGTTCCCTAGAAAACAGAAGTCAAGGCAAACCTAATATTCTGCCATTGGATTTGGGGGTGCAATCCCGGGGAGGGTTCAATACTGAACTGGCCAACACTTGGTATTAGGAGCAATTGATTGCACAATTTTAGGGGACCCTTCCAAAAGTCCATATAGACAACTGCTTCTCAGGACAACCATCCAAGGAGAGAGAAGAGGACAATTTGCCCACTGGTTCATGCTGCTCGTTGGCCAATTATCTACTCTATGATGCGTGAAGTCTTTCCCAGTGGTGCGTGACTGGGCACTGGGCAGATCCCACAGCATCCACGGCCTCCAAGGTGACAGGAGGTCCCCAAAATGTGAGGAGGACTAAGTCCAGCGTGGGCACAGTAAGGCGCTTTGCAGAATGTGGTTGGAACCGTGAAGGTCTGGCTGTCATAGTGGTGCCCGGAGCAATGAGCCAAAGACACCAGGTGAGATTGCGGTGATCTAGATAGTAGAGAAGAGGTGCCTGATATAGGTGTCTCACGTTTGCCAAGCTCATGGAAACCAGAATTGAAGAAACACCTTGGCTCCAGGGCACCACATCAGCACACAGCCACATCCCTGCCTGAAGCGGAGCGTGATTTCTGCCTTGCACTGTATCTGACCTCTTGCGAGTTTGAGTGTTTGCTGGAAATAAAAAGCCCATGCACACA